>NC_140086.1:33242037-33292037 GCF_964237585.1 Gallinula chloropus | reverse complement strand
ACAGATCCAGCACAACCTGCACTTAGGCCTTGCACCTGCCGAGGCAGAGCTCTACCAGTACTACCTAGCCCAGAACATAGGCCTGACTGGAATGAAACTGGAGAACCCAGCAGACCCACAGATGATGATCAACCCATTCCAGCTTGATCCAGCAACAGCTGCAGCTTTGGCACCGGGACTTGGTCAGTATCTCTTTGTCTTCGTGTGTTTGTCACTTAGAAGTAGCAGTGCTCCAGCTGAAGATGAAAACCTGTTGTTTTCCGCGTCATCGTGCATTGAGCTTTGTCTGTAAAAGCTAAATTTAGACATACGCTAGGTAATAGCTGCAGGAGTGATTGCAGCATTGCAAGTTCAAGCAGAAAGCAGTAAAGGAACTCCATCTGCCCCGGCGGGCACTGCTCCAGTGCCCTGACTGCGCCTGCATCCTTGCAATGCCGTTCTTCCCACCCCCCACCCCTCCCCGTACAGGTAGAGAATGAAACTAATTAATATGTAACGAGGTGCTATCAAATTAACAAACTAGAAAAAATAAAGGCAGCTCTGTTTTCTGCAGTTTTTAATTATCTGAATAGGTCAACATTTTCAGGCAGGAATGTAATCTTTTCTTTCTTACCTGACAATGCCCCTTTATTGTTAGCAAATTGTCTGTATTCCAGGTATAAGAGGAGGGCAAATTGGAATCAAATGCTCATGTTTGAGCAGTGTACTGTCAGTCTGTTAGCTAATGGTACAGATTTGAACTAAAAAGAGTTCTCTAACTTTGTCCAGTTCTAACTTTTTCTTTTTGACGTACGTAAATTGTCCCAGCGTTGTTCACTGGGTGTATTTTAAAGTTAGGAATGATGAGACCTGGTACCAAAAGTAGCTAAATTAGTATAGTTATGCTTATCCTAATTGCTATATTGTAGATATATATATATATTGACCTACCTCCAGCATCATTTAAAGGATATAACAAAACTACAATTAGTGCTCTGTAAGTTAATCTAGGCTTTTAAGTTACAAAAGCATTGCTGTTTTGTTATTTTATTGATCAACTTTCATGCCTTTGAAAATACAAATTCCAGAATGACATCATGCCCAGTAGGAGTAATTAAAGCTATCTGATGAGGGAATTTAGAAGTTGAAAGGGATGATTGTAATTGATCCTGATTCAATCCTATTACAGCTTTTTATAGTTTAAGCTCTAGAGAAAGCAAACTCCTTGTCAAGGCTTTATTTTACGGGTTCCTTTGTGTGTGCTATGCTTGCTGGTCTCTACTTTCCCTTTTAATTTTTTTTTTTTTCCTGTAGTAAATAATGAGCTGCCGCCTGAAATCCGGCTTGCCAGTGGTCAGCTAATGGGTGATGACCTGTCCCTCCTTACTGCAGGAGAGCTGTCACCTTATATCAGTGACCCAGCGCTGAAGCTATTCCAGTGTGCTGTTTGCAACAAATTCACCTCTGACAGCCTGGAGGCCCTAAGTGTGCATGTGAGCAGTGAACGTTCGCTCCCTGAAGAGGAGTGGAGGGCTGTAATTGGAGACATCTACCAGTGCAAGCTCTGTAACTACAACACTCAGCTCAAAGCAAACTTCCAGCTCCACTGCAAGACTGACAAACATATGCAGAAATATCAACTGGTGGCTCACATTAAAGAAGGGGGCAAAACTAATGAGTGGAGGCTGAAGTGTATTGCCATTGGCAACCCAGTTCACCTAAAATGTAACGCCTGTGACTACTACACCAACAGCGTGGATAAATTGCGCTTACATACTACCAATCACAGGCACGAGGCAGCCCTGAAACTGTACAAGGTAAGACGGTGACAGCAATTTCAGTCGGCACCAAATAGACTAGGAAATTAACTGTTTCAGTGCTAATCAGACAAGACTTTGATTAATCAGCAGAATAAATGTTTATTGAACATGTCTATAATCGAACAAAACCCATGCAGGCTAGTTAGGGAGGAGGGCTCCCAATGAGTCGTGCTGATGGACCCAAGGGCCCGTTTAGGATGCACTCACTATGAACACAGGGAACGTAAGATTTTTCTTTTTTTTTTTTTAAAGTTCTCTCATAATAAATGACTAGAGAGGTTTTATACCCCTCAGAATCTTTTAAGACTTTGCCTGTTAACATTTTGGTCAGACGTTTGAAGGAGGTTAACAAACCCAATGATTTTTCCATACTGTGCACAGGGAAGGAGGCCACTTTCTGGCATATGTATCTGTTTGCAATTGTGATCTAACACAGCCAGGTTATTTTACGTCAGTATTTTCAGTAAGCACATGCAATATGCCACATTATTACCAAGGATATTTAAAAGTAAGCACTTTCATCCTTTTGTCTGCCCTTCTTTTCCAAGCCAGTAATGATTTTTCACAAACATGAAAGGGTGTGGTGTAGATAAATATGTTAGTAGAATGGCAACTATATTTTTGTCTTTACTGGAAAAAACTATGTGGATATAATGAATATGTGGGAGTGATGAATACCATTTATTACACAACTTGTCATGACTTTTTCCAAACCCTAATTATGGGGTAACTTATTTTCTGCACTGTGTTTACTGGATTGGCTTGATTGTCTTGGTTCATGTACAAAATATAACACATTCATTTCCAAGATGAATAACTTTGTAACTTATTAAAAACTTCTTTTGTCTAGGGGATATAAAAATTCAGGAAATATTGCAAACCATTAGTCACTGTAACAAGCTCTAAATATGATTAGAAAATCCATTTTGCAAGTGTTATCTATTGATTTATACCAGAAATCTGTGATAACTAAACTATCAGGACTCATCTGCTGATTACAGCAACTATGCTGGTTTTCTAATCAAGTTGAAAATGTATACACACAGAGAAAATACAGAAAACCCTGAGCAGACCTCTAGTTTAAGGGGAAAATCACATTCTGTTGGTGTTCAACCACGTTCAAATGGTTGTTTTGAGTTAACAGGGTGCACAGACAGCAATATGGATTTTAATTCTATAACCTGACACACCACACTTTGGTGGATCTACTCTGGACAAAAATGACAGTAACACAGAATCAGGTCTATTATATCGTCCCACAGTATTGCCTGCTCTGCTAATTTAATGATACATTTTATTTAAATTGCATTTTTCCTTAACTTGAGAGAGGTGTGCTTGTTTGTGGTTTTGTTAAAGATCCAAAGTCTCGTTTTGAAAAGTGCCAAAAGAGCTGGGAGTACAGTGACAGTCAGCCTGCCTCAGCAGCAAAACTGTCCTCTGTAGTTCCTTCTCCCTGTCACTCATGAAGTGGTTCCTTGCTCCCTCAAGTTATGCTGATTGTGGAGCCACAGAGTAAATCAGGCTTTTAAAATTATCTTAGTTGAACACAGTTGGTCCCCATGTCTTTTCTGTAGTGTTAACATGGATTATTTCAATGACCTGTTTTATAATGCCACTGTTCAGAGTGATACTGCTGCAAACTGTGTCACAGGTAGGAATGGTAGAATGGGAGGTGGGAAAGCAGAAGGCTTTTCTTGGATGGCTTCACTGCCAAAGCTTTGGAGACTATTGCATATACTATTATTTTTTTAAATAAAGCCACAGGCATAGCTACAGGGTTTCAAGCTACAAACCGCCTACTCAAACCACCATTGTCTCTTCACTCACTTAACCCAATCTTTAGAGAAATCTTAGTTAAATATGTTTGGGTTTGCAGCATGTCCTTCAAAACATTTGATTTAACATACTAAGGGAGTGAGTCTCAACTCTTAGTCCTCCTCAGTAAAAAAGTCCTGCTGCTGAAGAGGCATCTTCTCCAGACAGTGTTTTTTTGATTCGGTAACTCAGTAGTGCCTATGTGCTGCAGTTATCATACGCAGCAAATGACCATCACTAACATTTTAAGTTCAGTTTCTGAATCAAGGTGAAAGACATCCCACTGGAGAAGGAACACATGAGTTCCTAGACACTTCACGTCCTACAGATGGGCAGTTTAGTGCTGGTAACCATAGGATTACAAGTCTCCTGATACGTGTATTTTTTTAAGACCCAGCCCTAGGATTGCTAGTGAGAATCTCAGCTTTTAAAAAAGTTTCTGTTCCTCATGATTTCTTAGAGAAGCTTGGAAATTTGAACCCTGCTAGGCTTAGCAACTCTTAGAAAGCAGATAACATGCACATGTGCACTCACTATTTTAATATAATCTCATTTTAAGGCTAATATAAAGGAGAGGAATGGCTTATTTAAAATATCAATTGGGGTATTAGTATTATTATTTTTTAAGATTTGGGGTTGGCAGCACTACAATATTTCCCCCAAACTCAAAATGTTCTAGATGTGTGTGCTTTATAACAGAATGTACATCACCCAGAAAGCTTTACTTTTAATTGTGGGCATACATTCAGGCCTCAAGGTGGAAATAAATGAGATTTTGAAAGTCTGTAAAGTTATCTGCTAACAGACTTGATAGTTTTGTCAGGTCTTGGTGAAGCTGTTGACACCAAGAGAGTTGTAAACTTTTTCTCTCTTGATAAACCAGTTAAAGTTTTAGAGCACCTAAGGAAAAAAAAGAACATTAATTTCTATGAATAATAGATATATGCCTTGGGAGCGATATCGAATATTCATGAATTGTGTTTATATTCAAGCAGCTCCTCCAACTCTTAAAATTAAGGTGCTGTGAATATAGTTTGGCAATAAAAACTTTAATACTAAAACCATCTGAAAGCAAAGTAAAAGAATCTGTGTCTTTGTTCCTTTGCTTTGTCAAGTACCTCAAAGTTTTTTCTTTAGTCATATTTATTTAAATGTTATTGTTTTGTGAACTTTTTTTTTAAGTGTTGCCATAACAGATTGAATTCTCTTCCTGTGCTTAACTCTTGATGGAATAAAAGAATGTCTCTTCATAACCATAGCTTTTAAAGCAACCATGAACATCAGAACTTCTCTTCTGAAGCTGTATAATTTTAGGCAGTATTGAAATGTCACTTTTAGAGTCAGATTCTAAATGTGGCAAAGTGAAACCTTTAGACATTTTCTAAGTTATTTAAAAAAGAAATGGCCTGATTGCTCCGTTCAGAAGCGCAGTATTAAATGGTGTTGGTAATGTGGCTGGCTAGGAACTAGAACAAAGACAGCCTTACCCTGAGTGAACTCTGCTCAGGCTAAATGAATTTCCCAAAGACTTACATTTGGAATTGCGGAGCTCGATATGAGCAAATTGAACCACAGAAGAGCTGTAAGTCCTTCACAGCATCCATCAAGAAACGTTCAGTGACTCCACGAGTAAACAGCGGAGCCTCTATAGCAACAGAATGCATTTCCATGCTGCAGGAGGAAGCATTCAACTTCTGCAGATTCGGGAAGCTGAGGCAGGACAGTGATCTATCTCTGTGGATGCAAAGTACATATAGGTGGACCTGCCCTCAAGGAAGCCATTTTGTAGCTTATTCAAACATCTTGGAATTCAGGGAACTGAATATATCATGTCCTGTGCTTGTAAAACAGTTTCCAAAGATTTTAAACAATCAAATAAATAAATAAATACATTTATTTTGCAATGTAAACTGTAGTAGCCAAAAATAAGCTTCAGTTAACTGAGTAACTGAATGACAGGATAAATTTCTAATAATAAATAAATATATGAAGTCAGTCTATCAAAAATGTTATTAAATTAGCTGATAATAGCTTTAATGACATTAATTTTCTATTGGATATTTACTGTAGTTTATGTGATACATGCAATTACTTAGGAGCTCAGGAAAAGTGACAGACAGCAGTTAGCAGACTAATATTCAGCTGTGTGAAAACTACCTTGGCTTTCCCTTTATTGACAAAATATTGATCCATAACACTATTAATGCTATGACTGTCAGTTCAATTTGGATAGATCACTTTACCGTTCATGTTCTCAAACAGCCAAGGTATTACCCAAAAGGAGTGACCTGATTTCAGTTTTAGAAGGTTAAAGGTTAAAGGTTAGCTCAAAAGCATCATCTGCCTAGCTGCTTAACTTTAAACTGATCAATTTAATGAAAATCTGTTTTGCAGATGGTGTTTTAATGTCTTTGGCAGGATTTAGGCAGCTTTAACATTAGACGTATGCTAGTAAAAATTATTTCTTTATTTGACCAGAACAACACCTTTTCTTTTATGTTTTAAGGTAAAAGGCATGTGGGATATGGTATTTTGGCAAAGGACCCAGAAGCAAAAGTGTTGATGATCTTTCCATATGGGCTCAAAAACAGAATACCTTTATGTCTATTGCTAACGATGACTGAAGAAACAAACAAAGCTGTATTCATTTTTTACCATAATGTTTTACTTTGAACACATAAAAAAGAATTTCAGTCAGAACTGTCCTTGAAAAAGGCTTTGCCACGGTTGGAATGCAACAGCATTAACATTTTTAACCTGGCAGAGCACACCGATTGTCTCTTTCAGACCTTGTATTTGTAGCTCAGCAGTATTCTTTTTCCTACTTTCAGTATTCTTTTTCCTACTCACAAACCGAATGGTAACTGTGTTACTTAGCTATAGATACCATAAATAATAAGGCAAATTAGTCGATTCAAATGGTAAGTTTTATCTGATGGGGGTTATCTGAATAAACAAAGAATTAGATCCTCAGGAGTGTAAAGCAGAGCTTTGGGGTTTTGTCTTCTGAAAATCTGGTCCTCACAGTTTTTGCCAAGATAATTAAGTTTCAGCACAAGCACGTCTTTCTGTTTTCAGATGTATGCAATTCAGTAGGAATTTCTTGGGCTGCTAATGCAATACTATTATATGTTAGCTTTGTAATTAGCTAGGGCTCTATCCCTTTGCTGAAATGCATTGTAATATTACACACACAAGCATAGCTTGCATGTAGCAGTCATGAAAGTGGTGCCCTTTGTTTCATATTGACCTTCTAACTTATTTAAAAAAGAGTTTACAATGAGCCTTTGTTTTGTCCACAAATGATCATAAACAGCTTTCTAAAGAGCCCAATAAAATGAGATAATCAAAAATGTATAACATCACATATTGAAAGGGTGGAAGAACAAACGGGGCTTTTACTATATTTTATAGGATGGATTTATAGTCTGTCCTTGGGTCACTTAGGGCCAAGAATTTTCACGGTCAGCTGGTTGGTCCTGCTAGCTAGCATCCTCTGCAGGAAATGCAAATACCATGCAGCACCTGCTCTTCAGCTGGGGTTATGCATTGCTTTTTTTAAAGTGAGGTGTCCACTTCTCTGCTGGTTCAAAGTCAAAAGCTTAATTAGACTAGCTTTTTTTCTGCATCTGTCATCAGCGAAGCAGAATAGTCTGTCTGGATTCCGTAATGCCTTTTGCATATTTGGGTTTTAAATCAGTCAGGGATATTGAATGCTTTGCTCATCTTTATCACGTGCAGGAGGCACAAGTGGGATTTAGTCCTTAGGTAACTTTTAGTGTAACAGTTCCCCAAGGAACACTGCTTGGGTTTTTCTCATTATCCTTGTTCTGGATGAAAGCATCGTTGTTAGGAATTAACAGCTGAGGTGGGGGGTGTGAAGTACATGCATGGGGGGCAGGGGGGAGGGACAGACACGACTAACAACCCCGATCACTTTGTTTGCTTTACTCTCTTTGGCTAGGAATGTGGATACTTGATCACTCCAGAATTAACACAAAGTCACATTCTTTTCATTTCAATTGTCCTGCACTAACTTTTTAATTTAAAATCAAATATCATAGATATGTGCCAGCCCAATTATTGAACTGTCATTGTCCCAGTATGATGGTAAAAGAGGTCAGGAGATTGTGCAGCATTGATTTGCATAAAAATCATTGTGGAAAGGAAATTGGAATATGTCTGCACATCTGAGGAGCCGAAACATGTTTTGCTTAATCTTATTCTCATTGTTTGTTTAGGTGAAGAAAGCTGTTTCCAGTGATAAACAAGAGTCATTCTAATTTGTTGCTAAACATAAAACTCATGATAGAGGATATTTCAATTTTTATAGTACTTTCAAGTTTATGTCCATTTTAGTTTAAGATGTTTTATGAAATTTAATTTCCACTGCAAGTTTTAGTTACTGTAATTCATATTATTCTATTGTGCTTACATGTATAAAGAGAAACGAATGTTCAAAGAACACATTGTGTAGTCAGCTACACGTAGTTAGCTATACATAATGTATATGCCTACTGTATGTACTTCAATACTATAGGCAAACACATTTATTAAAAAAAAACCCAATCAAGTTGTGGGCTAGCAGAGCAGTAATTTCAATTTTTTTTATTTTATGTTTCAAATATAATAGTGGAGAAATAATTTTCAGATTATATTTAATGTATATTTTATTTGATATTCAGATGTCGTCTGGCTCTCAGATAGTCCTAAGTAATGGTCCTTGTGGAAAAAAAATAGAAAAAAGAATATTGCACACAGTGTTCAGCTGCTAGTACAGTCGCTAAAGCAGAAATCAACTCTCAAATCATGGTTTAGACAATCCTCACACTCTTTCCTGTCCAGGATCCCAGTCTGAGTGCTGTCCTGGGTGTGCCTGTACAGGACTACTCTTTGAAAGGAGGCTGTACCAAACTGTTTGGACATGACTTGCAATGTGCAGCCTACCCGGTGGAGCATGAGCTCATAGCTCCTCTTGCAGAGCAGGAAGAGTGAGCAAGGAGGAGAGCAAAAGCAGCATAAAGAGCATCAGCTTCATTTGTTCAGTATGCTCACACACAAAATGGCTGTATAACAGCTGGTTTTTGTGCCTGGAGTTCTTTCATTCTGACATTAAGAGAAGTATGTAATTATTTCTGACTGAGACTCAAAGTAGAGATGCAGTGTACAGAGTACGTAAGAGTATAATGTCAGTGTGAGTGCGTGTGTATATGTGCATAAATAGATTGCAGCTATGGATTTAGCAGCCACTCCCTCCTAGCCTTGCAACATAGATTTTCTTGTTACCCTTAGGAGATTTTAGCTGATATTACATAACTCGCTACAGGTGTCCTCGCTAAAATTTGTAATTACAGTTTACCGGATTCTCCCAGGTGGGATTTTTCTCCACTATCTGTTCCACATAGTCAAGAATGAGCACTAAAAAAGGAAAATAAATAAATTAAAAAAAAAGACTGACGCATGACAAGAAAGTTATACATGCATATGTGTACTTCAGCTTTGCTGTTGCTTTTGACAAGTGATATGGGAGAAACTTTCCTCTGGTCTATGCATTTGTCAGTCCATCCAGACAAATTGGGAACCATAGGACAGTGGTGTACTCTCTGGTTGATGGGGATAAAACCTCACATACTTGTGTGCAGAACTGAGGTTCAAGCTGTTTGATACACAGCTCTGGAGACTCTATTGTCTCTGGATGTGTCTATCTTGCTTGAGAGACAGAAATTAGTTGTATTCATTTTTTTTGTTTGTTTTCTTTCTTTCCTTTGGGGTACCACTGGTGCAGTGCTCCAGTCAGATTTTGTGAGGAAGGATAGTGAAGAGGCTGGTGTGAAATGCTGAGTAATACCAATTCTGTTGATTTTATCAGGAATTGGGTATAATGTAGGAGACATTTTATTGGATAAACTTCCGTGTGTATGTTTGTGAGCAAAATGTAGTACAGTATAACAGGAAATAGGTAGTAATTACATTTAATGATGGTAGGGTTTTTTATGTTAATAAAATATAAATTACAAGAGGTAGCTTGTAATATTTTTTTGATCCTGGTGGTCTGTCTGTTAAGCTGATGTACTTAATATAAGCAGATAGTGCAGAATGATGCTAACACATCCTCATGCTGATATACAAAGAAAGTGAAGCTTTGCAAAGAACCGCAAGACCTTCTCTTTGTGGACAGTTGTGAAGGAGGATGTCATGGAAATTACCCCCTTGGTCTGCAGCAGAAGGTGCCAGCCCTGCAGTTCTGCAGCAGACAGATACACAGAGCATTGTGCACTGTAGCCTCAGGGGAAACTGTATGTGCTACTCTCCCTGTGGGAGGGAAGGCATTAAGATAATCTTTAGCTTTTAAAGGCAGGGGGCATTGAAGGAAACAAAAATTGAGCAAAGGTAGTCCTTGAATGATGAAGTGTGCAGATTCCCATGCCTGGGGCACCCTACTGCAGAAGCAGTGACAAAAACAGGGAAAAAATGGTTTTGTCATACATGAAGAGTATGAGCAACACTCCTTGCTTATATGCATGAGTAGGAAACTACATCTTGCTAATGGGAGCCATGAATGGTAATATAGTAATCTTATTCCAAGAGTGGATATTTGACCACATGAGTTGCCTAATAAAAAATGTCATTTTTTTCTATTTAAAACTGTTATCCTAGAGTGTTAATCATACCATGCTGTTAACGTGATTCACGTGTCTGAAATACATGCCTATATAACTGCTGGTTGATTGCTGGATCATATGCAAGCAGCCTAGCCTACAGGGACAGTATTCAGGAGTCCACCCAAAGAAGAATGTCGATTTGTAATCTCTGTTCTCCTTTGTAAACTTTCCCAAATACGAACATATGCCACTTCCTTGCTCTGCTCCTGGGGACAAGAACCATTGAATGAGGGAGTGGCAGAGGTCAGTTGCCCACCTCTGAGCCAGGGAGATCAGTTACCTCCAAAGTGCTTTATTAAGAAGGAAGAAGTTTTCCATGGGAAATCCTGAAAATTTGCAACTGGCTCAAGTATCATATGAGGTATGACTGATGTTATCCTTATGCAAAATTCAAAATTCTGGGTCCTAATGGCAAAAGGGAAGGAATGGTACTTCTCATTCGTAGAATCACAAAATCAGAATGTCTCCAACTGGAAGAGACCCTTAAGAATCACCAAGTCCAACTCACTGCTTCTTGCAGGAATAATGAGAACTGTACCATGTGACTAGAGTACTCCTTGAACTCTGACAGGCTTGATGCTGTAATCACTTCTCTGGGGAGCCTATTCCAGTGACCAACCACCCTCTCAGTGAAGAAACTTTTCCGAATGCCCAACCTGAACTTCCCCTGATGTAGCTTCATACCATTTTTATGGAACCTAGACAAAAACTTGCTCTGTGAGAGATAGATTAAGGCAAAAATACTGAAGTTTTCTTATTGAATAAACACACTGTGAATGACCAGAAATTTGATATTTTTACAGGTAGAACAATGAAACAAAGTCTAAGCAGGATCTTGGTATTCTTGCTCATTGTGTCTGCTAGTGATGAGAGCGTGGAAAAAGTCTTGCTTTACTACTGAGACAGCTTTTAGTATCTAGATGTTACTATTTTGGAAACACCCTATGGCATTAGCAGACATGTATGCAGCTAATGAATGACTGGAAATTAGGAAGAATGAAGCTGGTGGAAAAAACGAGGCCAAACTGCAAATGTTTCTAAAAACCGTATGTCCTTTTTTTGTCCAGGAACTTCTGTGACTCAAAATCTTTGACCCAGGAGGAAGTCAGGACCCTGCTGGGATATATCAGAGCAGGATCTTCTGAAGTCAGCTCTTAGATGACAAAGATCACAGGCTACAAAAACTAGTTTAAGACTAATTTTACCAAATTTGTGACCTGGAATCATTGGGCAGATTTGAAAGCACTACTGTATTAGCCCCTGGGACTTATCCTGTTGCAGATGCATCTCAGAAATAGGTGTTGTACCTAAGTTGTGAATATCCTTTGTCAGTTTTTTGACTAGCTATAATAGTCTCATAGGCAATGATAAATTGCATATGCTGTCAATGTGCTCTGTCTTCCTGATCCTAGATCCACTGGTGTTTCTTGTAGCATGTTGGGCTTCACCAGTATCTTCAGGGTACTTGAATTTCTGTGATTTACAGAACTCAAGGGATGAAAATTTTTTGAACTAGTCCTTTGGACTCCTGACAGGTATTTTTGAGAAAGAGCAAATCTTTTCTCAGTTAGACACTTTGTATTCTCTTTGATTCCCCCCCCCTTCAATTTCTTGAAAAATAAATATAGGTTTGTGGGAATATCTATGATATTACATGTAGGACCTGGATCCAGAAGTCTTACCAGGGTATTTCTTTTCTTTCATGACTTCATCACTGAACAGCTTAAATTCTGTGGCCTCGGATACCTTGAAAGTATAAAACTTTATTTAAAGCATTTTAGAGTATGCAAAAAATGAGAGCTATGCTGGTTTTGAAGAGTTGTATGTATGTAATTTTTTTTATGATAAGGAAGAGAGTTCAGCTGGTAATCAATAAAAGGGGAATTCTGAACTCTTATGTTACAGAGTTCAAGCCTGTATCCCAGTTCACTCAGCTTTTCTGCTCTGCAGCTACAAAGACTTTCTGCATCACATGTTCACAACAGGAACTAAACAAATGTCTCTCCTCTACTTCTAGTAGCTGTTTGCCCTAATAGATTTAGAAGTTAAGCTCAATACTATCTGGACTAGGAAACAGAGCGTGGCCTTGGGGAAAAAGAGAATGAGTCTCCAGCTGAGCAGAGGCGAGTGAGAGATTGGTCCCCAATATGTTTGGGAGTCTGAATGGGCCTTACAGAAATGTAATTAATCATACTACTTAATTTCTTCACGTATCTATCTTTCTGTCTGTCTGTATTTAGCTGTAGGTGTACTTAAGTGTCTGTTCCTGGGAGGAATGAGTTAGAGATTGTAGAAGAGTTACTGGAGCATTAAGGTGGTTTGGACCCCTGTTTCCCTTTCATCCTTTTCACCACCCTCATAAGGACTGTTTGAAATATGCGGAAGCTAAAAGAGGAATTTAGTCGTGCTTCAGAGATGAAGGTCCCCAAAGTGAACTAAATATGTCTTAAACATCCGCAAACCACAAGAAAAGGGATTGCCTCAGTACTAACTCATCAAAACCCACTATAACTGAGTAAAATATAAAGGTGGAAAGGGGAAAACATGACTGGAAAAAACTCACCAACTCAAAACTTCCCTTTTTTGAGCATGTCTGCTAATTTACATAAAAAGTGGAGTCTCATTTGCATAAGAAACAAAACTTAGACAAACAAAGAAAGTAACTACTAGCATAAAAGAACAAGGCATGAACTTTGGATGGGCTTTTCACACTGAGCACCCCAGTTGGCAGGACCCACGTTGGATCCAGGACTGGTGATTTCTCTCTCTCTGCCCCCCTGGCTTTTGCTCTTTTTAGTAAGTAACTCAGCTCCTAATCCTCACATGTGTGGTACCTAATAAGGATTTCTGTTAGTCCAATTATTTACTAATGAGCCTAGCTATAGGACAAAAGCCTTTGTTTACCTACAGACCTTAAGTGTTGTCTCACTTCCATTTCAACAAAGGGGATTGGTGAAACCGAGTCACCTGTCCCTCCCTTTTGGTCCAGGACACGACAGAGAGAGTGAGTCTGAAGTTATTCATGTTCATTGGAACTCAGAGACAGATATTACCCAACCCTAGTGTTAGGGAGGAAGTCATACTTGTTGGAAACTGGGTTTCTTGCACAGGGGGTGCAGTGTGAGGAAGCAAAAATATGGATGTATAGCTTATAAAAGTGTACGCTTCCCAGAATTTAATATTATTCGTGTCCATACATACCCCAGGCTTCTACTGTCACCTGCCATAAAAGTGTGCAAAGGTTAGTATCTGCTGTAGTACAGGTTGGGTTTCCATTTCTGTTCTAATTTCCTTCTCCCAGCTACTCATAATTTTCTTATAGACACTTTTAGGGTTGAAATGACCAGGATTTGGTCTGGGTGTAAAGAATATTTCTTCTGTCTTTGGAGGTATTTCTGAGTCACTTAATCATGAAATATCTTTTGAACCTGTCCTAATGAAAAATACTCTAGTGAAAATAAAGTCAGCCAAGTACATCTGTTGCAGTGGCTGTCCATAACAGAAGAAAATACTATCTGAGAAGCACCAACACCTTAATAGGACAAGTATGCAATCATTGTCCTATCACAGCAAATTATACCATTAGTCCACCTTATCTAATCTCTTTGCTCCAGACTGGCTAACAACAATTGCAACAAGAGCAGAGCAGAAAAACCTTTCATAGGAAAATAAGGAATAATGTTGCTCATGCAGGAAAATTCTTTTTCTTCTTTTATGTCCTGTGTGCTTAAAGAACAATGAATTAACATCATACAAATTCAAGTATACTTTTTTTTTTTTTCTATAAAGTGATCTTTGGGTGGTCTTGTATGTACACAAACATCAAATCACTTTATAAACTGAACTCTTGGCTCAATCACAGGCAATGGGAAGGAGTTCCACAGGTTAATTTGATTTGCATACACATATAATTTTTCAGCTTTTAAAAATTTCTGTCGTTCATTTAAATTATTAGGATTTGTTTGTTTATTCACCTGGTAACAGAACCAGAAAGATCATGTATTCTTACTTGTTTTATGACCTTTCTATATATTCTTTATATCTTCATAATAATCTTTATTTTATGATCTATCATGCCTGTCTTTTACTTATACTATTCATACACAAAAGGATTTCAATCTATTCATTGTTGCTTTTAGCGGAAGTTTTTCCACATTTCTGCTAATCCCATCACTGAACTCTGAACCCCTTCTACCCCTGCTAAATTTTTCTTCAGATATACAGATATTTCAGAACTGAACACCCTGTTCTCAGTGGAGCTGTATGATCTTACTGTCCCATGCCTGCTGCATCCAAAAATATAATCTGCTTTAAACAAATCCTGTTGCATTCTGTGCTGGAAATATGTTGCCTTTCCTTGCATGTCTCTTCCCACGCCCCCCCCCCCCCCTTCATACTGATCCACAAGTGTCCTAGAGCAGTTACACTTAAACACCACTAACATGCTTGACTAGTTCAAATTCTTCCTTCTAATATATATTTCCTTGGATTCATTAGTCAATACTGATTTTCACCTGCATGTTCAGCTGGCTTTAAACCTCTCTGGCATTCCTGATGGTTCATTGGTTGCTCTTGACTGGTATGAATTCTTTTACGCCCTCTACAAAATCAGTTCTTGTTTGATATTAGAAGGCCCAGAGGTAACTTTTGTTCTTTTAAGCTGCCTGTTCTTTCCTCTAGCTTGTTTTCTGTCTCTGTCAGGTTCTAATCCATGACTTTTTTGCCTCTGTGTAAGGTGCCTACATTAAGCAGTTATTCCACATCCTGCTTAGTCTGCTGAGAGGGAAAAAAAATCCAGATCTGAATAGATGAATTAATTTTAGCCCTAATATTAGGAGACTGAGGGAAAGAAGTATCCAGCTTACCCCCACGTCACACTGCCTCTCTCTTCGGACAGCTGCCTCTTGTTGCTTCCCCACAATTTATTGCTATATGTAGTGACTTGGGGTGCAAATACCCGTAGGCAGTTAACTGTTCATTGAGCCTGAAGAACAGAAATAGCTAATTAAAGTTCTACCTGCAAATATTTACCCCAGATATTCATTTGCTGGTGCAAAACAGAAAATGATTTCTGCATGTGGACTACAAGGCTAAGGCATAACTCAAATGGACTCTTTGTAGTGTGCTCTTTTTATACTGTTCAGTGCTAACTTTAATGTATTATTGATTGTTATTAAGGTACACCATGAAATACAGATAGGATGTCTGTAGTGGTTGAACTCATACTGTGGAAGCTGTGTTGACTTTTGGATTGTTCTGGCCTCCATGCTGCTTGACATTAAAACCTTTCACATTAGGGTTTAGAAGAGAAAGGAACATAGCGTAACTCAGTTACCCTGTATGTAGTGAGAAGTAATGTGGAAAATATGACGCCAAATGCCCTCCCCACCAAGTCAGCACAAAATTTGAAATGAAAAACTAATTTCAGAACAAGCCAGGAAGTTCCCGATTCCCTGTGTGAGTATATACAAACACTGGTTTAGAGCAGTTACAACCTGAATTTAAATTAGCTGTGCTACCTGCCAGTGGTGAGGGAAGTGCTGAAACCAGAGGGATTAGGGCTCTGATTTTCAGAAATGTTGAGTGCTAGGCAGCTCCTGTTGATTGCGTGTGCTTAGCATCCTGGGGTCCAGGGTCATGCTCAGGCGGTGACCGGTTCCTCCGTGCTGACTGCCCGCCTCTGTCCTTACACAGCCCTCTTGGCTGGATGTATTGGCTAGTTGGAAATACACAAAAATTGCATCAGAGGATCAATTGCTGCTGAAATGGCTCTACTGAACCCTGTAATACTGCTAATTAGTAAAAGCAAGAGAGTCATGTTGATATACATTTGTCTTGACTGTAGCTTGCTGAATATCTTTTCACAAAATAAGGTTTGAAATACTTAAAATTCTTCCCCCCTCCCCCTTCCCTCTTTCTGGAAATCTAAAGGGCATAACTGGTTTTCTTTGTTGCTGTTTTTTCATCTTTTATTTCTTATGCCCCTGTAAAATGAAGTGCTTCTAAATGGTTCTCACTACCTCCAGGAGTTTGCATCTTAGAAGAGTTTACTTCTGTTTGAAACTCCTAAAGAGGGTATTAGTCACTGGAGAAAGCTTGAAATACGTAAACGTATGACAAACACACGGTCACAGGACAACCTTCTCTAACCTTGGCTCAGTTCCCTTTCTGCCATTAATGGAGCAAAAGGAATTGGAGATTTGATGCAAGTTCCCTGCTGGGGGTGGGGGGAAGGACAGGGTTATTCTGCTCATGTCAGGGAGTCCCAGGCTGGCAGAGAGCCGGCTGTGTGTTCACCATCCTTCCCACTGCACACCACACAGGGGATGTGTCAGAAGAAGGACTGTGAAGAGCAGTAGCTAGAGAGCATGAAAGTCTGTCTGCGATGAAATTCCCCCTGCACAGGGAGCTGTGGGCAGCTCCCAGGTGGAGCTAGCTCATGTCTGTGACTACAGGAACTGTTCTACCTGGGACAGAAAGGCAGCAGCTGCTGTCACAAACTGTAAGGTCTGACTGCAGTCCTGTATTTTGATCACTTGCTCAGGTAGGGTTCATTCCTTATGTGCTCACCTTGCAGGGAGCCTGACTGGGCTGTGTCAGTACGTTCTGGACTTGACGAACTACTGCAATTGTTTCCAAGAACCACTTGTTCTTTTTAGTTGCTAAAATATATACCAGACTCTCATTCACATACCCCATCCTCCAACTCTTCACCTGGCATTCAGTTTTTGGTGAGGATTATTTCCTCAATTTGCCAGAAAGATAAGATATTCAGCTGCCTGTAAGATGAGCAGAGTCCACGAGGCGTTTTCTTTAGTATGAGATAAACACAAATCTATAAACATTTGCAAAGCTACGTGAAAAATATAAGGGTTTATACTGGTTGTGTGGCTTTTTACCCTCTGTAGAATTTGTTTGAAGCTTTTAAAAAAAGAAATTGTTTGTTTCCTATTAAAAGGGTGACGAGAGGAAAGAGACAGAAAGAATGTGGGCCAAATCCATCTTTCTTGTAGTGTTGCTGAAGTCAGTAGCGTTACTCCAACAATGGAGTTGGCCCAGGAGTTTTCCAAAATGACAGTGTTTCTTAACTCTCTCAATTGACTGGGACATGGTTCTCCTGTGGTTTGACTACTGTGGTTTGTCACTACTGTGAGAAATTACCCAGTTCAAAAAGTTCTGTTATTCGGGTAATTTCTTGCTGAAATTGATGGTTACTGTTTCTGTTTTTCTCCCAGTTTATTTCTAGGGTTTTTCCATTTGTTTCTGGTGCTCTAGAGAAAAGGCTGGTTACAAAGGAAGAGTCAGAGAGACTGTTCCACAAAGAGGGTGTGAAAAAGAGGAGGGGATTTGAATTTGGAAGTGTTTTCCCTCATACCAAAGCAGCTCCCCTGGTTGATACATTTGTGTGTTGTTAGAATGAAATCCACCCCCTAAATATCTTTTACAGATCAAAACAGGTTATTGGGTATTAATAACATTGACACACTTTTTGAGCATACACACCAGGTCACCTCATTCATAGCCTGTTTCTCCTCCTAAATTATTCCACATTTGTGAGCATTTTTCAAGCAGCTACTATTTAAAACCAGAAAGCCTCCACCCTGAAAGGCCCCAACCTGTCAGAAACATTTCCTCTCTTGCCTCAAGATTGGAATTTCACTCCAAAATGCCAGCTCCCTCAGGACTGTGCATAGTGTCATCCTTGCCTCGTGGTTACTGAAACCTCACTTGCGCGCACACACACGGCCAGTGTTTACCACCTCACCACATTCTTCTTTTTCCTGCTCTACCAACATATCTACGTGTCTATTTTCACAGTACCATCTACATCTAGATCAGTGTTTCTTCTGCAGCACTTAGCCCAATTTCATTCTTGCCAAGCCCCAAACTCCTTTATATTTTTCTCTTGTCTGCCAGTAATCTTTCCCACTTTCTCTTGTGTATACATGTGTGAGTGTTTGCGTACATTATCAAATATGCGTTTCTAATTATTTGGGATGAGTGGGATAAAGGTTTCATTGTCTCAAGCTCAAGTTGGCTGTGTTGTTTTAAGTAATGAGGATGAAGAAAGGTATGCTGACCATCCCACAGGAAACTATCATGCATTTTGAACCTCCTGCATATTTTGCATTAGGAAAAATATGTTAGAAATTTGTAAACTGCTCTTTAAGTGTATCATTACTCTTTTTTTCATATGGCTGCATGTACCAAGCCAAGCTCCACTAAGGGGAAAAAACAGCGCTGTGACTTTGTGACTAATATATTTTAGAAACGTCTTAACATTTTTCCTATAATAGCTTTTCCATACATAATAGTGTTTCAGTTTGTAGGTCTGACATCTCAAGGCCTATCAGGGCTAAAAGAAGTGCTAGAATTCTGTTGGAAAGCTTGAAACTTCCCACCTCCAGTGCTATAAAGCTAATTTTTCAGGCTCACAGCTCACAGGATTAGTACGGCATTGGTAGAAGGCCCATCCTGGGTGTTGGCCCAATGTAATTTGAAAGAAAGCAAAGAAAAAGACTTGATGATGCTTTGCAGCAAAACTAAAGTAATGACTGCTGATTTAAGCTAGCTGGGCTCGTAGCACTAATAATAACTAGCCTTGGAGGCAATTATGTGTCTAGTTTCAAGCACTTAGATTGTGTTGATGCCATCTTCTAGGACTGACTTGAGACTTCTCTGAAGACCATGCGCCCCTATCTTCCACATGACAGGTTTAGAACTGCACCTTGGGTGGTGAGAGCATTCTTTGTGAAGGATGCTGGACCTGTGCTGGGTTCACACTGGCAATCCAAAATCTTCCTTGTGACATCAATAAGGCTGGGATGCCAGCAAAATATGGCATATAAAAGCTCTGGACCACGGTCTTTCATTTTGTTTTAGACATAACCAGTGGGGCAAATAGAAATAATTATCTATCTATGCGAAGGTGGCAGATCAGAGGTTGTATATTCTCCATACATACCCAGATGAAAGTCTGTGTTTCCTTTTAAAAAGGGTTAAGGTTTGGCTAAACTGAAGCAAAAGATAATTTTTCCATTGACCAGTGGCACTAAGATTTCATAAATGACACGATTAAATCTGTGCTATATAAAGCTTTGTGTGTGTGCATGTGTATATATGTCACAAGCATGTGTAAATGTGCTTCTGTATGCTTTAGCCAATTATATAAATGAAGTATATTTAAGCCATCTAATATGCAGATATATAAAATGAATGAACTAAAAAGTCTGGGTAGTGGTAAAATATTCAGATAATGTAATGGGGGAACGTTCAGCACAATTATAGCATTGAGAGGGTTTGTTCCATTTATCAGTTGTCTTACTGTAAAATTGTGGCCTTTTTTTTTCTACTTACTGCTACAAATGTTTCACACTATAAAGCTGTGTAAAACAGACTAAAAATTGGGAAGTATAAGAACAGATAAGCTGAAGACTTAAGTGCTTTGGGCTAACTTCTCTTACCAGCATTCAGAGTTACAGAAGGAGACTGTATTTGAAACCTCTCATCAGAGCAAAATGAATGTTTTAGCATTCTCAGACATAATATCAGGCTAACGTGCTCCCTGACTGACATCCAGTGCATACTGTATAATTGCCAGCCTGCTTCTCCGAGTGCCTTGAAGATTACATTTTTTTAATGTCCCAATATTAATAACCAGATGTGATCTTCTTCCTGCCCAGAGGTCAAGCTAGCTGGCCAGGTCAGGCTGTTTGTCTGTGTGCACAGACTGTGAAGTCTATTCAGAATGACAGGTATGGGGAGGGGTGAGTGGGTAGGGTGTTAACCTCAAGACCACCAAAAGGGACTTCTCCCTGCTGGGAACAAAGACCAGCAGGAGCTTCAGCCTTTTTCAGTACTCCTGGGATTTTAACCAAGTGAACAAAAGATGATGCACAGCTGAAGAAATGCTCATCAGAACTGATACATAATTTAAGATGTTCAGTTACAAACAACCGGATATGTATCTGTGATTTCCTTTGAGCACAGTCCAATTATCTGCAGTCAGTTAATATTTTTGCGTGTGTAGTTTCTGTGTGCTGCTTTATGTGTTGAGAAGATGCTCAATTGCTAGCCTTGAAAATAGCCCTAACACTTAAAGCAATAGCGTTAAAAACGTCAGCAGTTGCTATAGGGTTTTTTGTGCCTTCTAGTTAATGTTTGCCAGTCTAAGTGTAGAATTATTTTATAGTGGATAGTATGATACAGTTTCATTAAACATAGTATGATACAGTTTCATTAAACATATATTATAAAACCATTTACTCCTCACTCTCTCTTTTTGTTAGGTAAAAAAAAAATTCAAAAGAAGCAGCTATTTGTTTCCTAATTGATTTTCTACGTTAGTTGTTCATTGAATAGATAAGTAGTGCCTGTGATATTTGATTACAGAGCAAGGCACCCATTTAACCTTCCGTTCTTTCCTGGCCAGGATTTCAAATACAATACAACGTACCTCCCTTAGGCTCAGTAGGATTAGACTGCTAGCAGTAATCCCTGATGCTATGAAATAGACCTGATAGAACTTCAACTCACTTGTTTAGGATTATGCTCATGAATTTCAGCTCATCTAGTTGCATTAACCCTTTGGGAACTTGTGTGTGGTATGCTGCTATAAATAATAATAAATATTACAACAAACAATGGTATATACATATCAAAACCTATTAACACATTTTAAAGAATTCATTATTACTTGGTGATCAAAATGTAAAAATTCACAATGAAATGAACTTAGCCACTGCAGTACAAATCCTGTTTCTTTTGATTCCATTATTCAGAAGGGTTTTTTTCAGTTCAACAATATCTTTAAACAGTTCAGTCTCGATTTGTGCATTGATTTAAAAAAAAATTATTTTAGTGAAATTCAGTTCTCAAGATTGCTCCTAAAAGGCTGATACCTGGTAACTATAGAGCATTGGTGCAGATTCTCCCAGTATAACAACTTGAATTCAAGCACGGTCCTAGGGTAAAGAGGAGGGATATGGGTACCTGAGCTGTCACTTTCTGGCTATTCTGCTGATAGCAACAGTCCTGATAAGGACAATAGTTACTTGTGATGACTTATACCCCCATAATCAAAAGCCAGAGTGAGAATGCCAGACCATTTATGATGGACTGCTAGACAGCTGGCAGGCAAAACTGTTGTAATCACTGCCGATTTGAACTACTCTTTTGAATTGGTGACTTCTATTTAAATGCTGATTTTTAATCTGGCCAAATCACTATAGGGAATAGCCCTGTACTAGCATTAAGAAGGAATAGATCTTCTCTGTCTTTCATTTTCAGGATCCTAAAACCCACCGATGAAATAAATATTGTTTCCTATTACTAGTTCCTGAAACTGTTCAACCTTTAGTGAAAAGTCTGATTAAACAGTAATGTGCATAAATAACTGTATTAATTATTGAAATAAATAAATATACATTTTAGGATACTTAAAGTACAGTTAAAAACAAAAAAAAAGCAGAGAGTTTGACTTGGGAACGCTCACCGACTCTGACTTTTTTGGCAGAAAATGGAGTCAAGTTAGGATTGACTGAAAATGCACATTCAGACATCAGCTGGTGAAACTACTGTCCCTTCAATACACCTGAACATGGAATTGCTGCATTTGAAGGCAAGACGACAGGGAGGATAAGTGGTGCTAGCTGCACTTGATAACATAGGCATCAGGGCATTTCTTTACCTCTTGGACACTATTATAGACATGCTTATTATTGTAGATCTGTCGGATACTCTTGATACATTTGATGATAAAGTGGTATTGATGAATAGCTGAAGGCCATGAGAGCAATAAATGAAGTTACTCTTGAGTGACTCCATTCTTTTTTTTTTCTGAGAGGACTTAGGAGTGAGGGCAGTTTGGGGTGGTTGTTCATCAGCCCAGTAGGTGCACTCATGTGCTCCCATGTGGAGTATTGCTGAGTTCTAGCCTGTCACCCTTCTTGATCAACATATGCCCAAGGCCATTAGGGGAGAATCATCTGTGCTTGAGGTAGGGGTGTCTCCAAGATGCAGATGATTTTCATCTGAACAGCTATTTCATCACAGTAGGATGGCGAAATCATTTGACTCAGTGTCTTGCCAGGCTTGGGGTTTGGATATACTAGCTGTTTTGTAAGCCAAGATCATGCTGGTGGGGTTCAACAGTTGGAAGAAATGTCTGAGGCAGCATCATGTAGCTGTCCCACAGGCGTATGGCTTGCTGGATTTTATGTTTGAATACTAAGGTAACCCAAGGGGCGATAAGCATGCCTTGGTCATTTATATATGGCCAAGCGTTAAATGGGTGGATGTTGCTTTTCCTTCGAATCATCTTCTCACAATTTCTTTCGTTTTAGAAATAATAATAAAAAAAAAATAGAAATAATCCAAAAAATAATCCTCAGTCCTACTGCTGCAGCTGCTCAACCTACAGTCATTTGCAATATTTCATACATTTAAACTTTTGTGCTCTGTTGGTTAGTTTTGGTTTGACGTGTAGTATATTTCTGTTCCCTGATTGATTGCAAATGTACCATTAGAAATTGGCTGTTTCGTGAATGCTCAGTTTACATGTTCAGGATGTGCTTTCCTCGGATATTCTGCAGTATGCATTTAAACTGTTTCTGAAACAAATTCCTTGCATAGGTCAGCAGATTTCATTCGTAGAAATTAATAGAAACCAAACAGCCAAGAGGTGGGGCATGGCAGGAACTAATTCAGGAATTTAAGATGAATATATCCAGTATTTTCCAGCTCTCCTTTGATGCTTTAACTCTAAACACAGAATTTATCCACCTTTAGATTTGATGAGAGAAGTAAACCTAACTTTTGGGAGATTTGAACTGCCAGGAATATAGCTGTCTGTCCATTAGCGAGTTCTGACAGCAAGTATTTTGCAGCTGCCGTCCCAGATCTATTCCAACTCTCACAACTTTTTTCTAGTTACAGTTCCATTCTGTTTCAACCTATAAAGATTTAAATGATTCAGATCCTGATTCTCTCTGAAAACCTCATTTCACATGTGTAATTCAGATCAGCAGGCACAGCCCTGGTCTTAATCTCAAAGATGCTAGAACCTTATGATTTTAGAGAGAGGTTCTCAAACACAGAATCTGCTTTCTCACTTTCCTGATCAAAATTTGTAAGTTTTGATCATCGCACCACATAGCAAGGTGCACTTGTTTCTCAGGTTCCTGCAGGATAAAGGGAATAAAGGATGCCCATTGTGGGAAAGTTTGTTCTTGGGCAAAAATAAATTTTGATGGCTTGGATATCAGTACTATTTATTAATGTGCTTTTACTTGGCAAAGTGAAAAAGAAAAAAAGGTGGCTTTTGTGTGTGTGTGTGGGAAGGGAATCTTATTAAGTCTAAATAAATAGACTGTAGGAACCATGGTAATACTTTACACTTCTGTAAAGCCTTTATTCAGAGGCTTTCAAAATGTTTTAACAATGTTAATTAAATTCAGTGCTCCTTCATTCTGTGTTAGCCTAAGTGCATATAGGGCCATCTTCATGTACATACTGGTAGACTGGAAGGAAGTTCGTGTTTAACTGTGTGCAGCAGCAGCACACTGCAAGTATTTCCAAGGCAGGTGAAAAAAAAAAAAAAAAGCAGCTGTGTTCAAGTGAAACTGCACAGGGAATTGCCTGTAGGTAGGCAAAACATAATTACAAGTTGAAATTTGGCCAAGACATTTGTCTTAACACTCTTCCTTCTTTGAAAAAAAAAGTGCCACGTACTTAATAACTTTATTAAGTACAAGCAGTTATGAAATCTGTTCTTTGTTTCAACCAAAAGAAAACATTTCCTAACAGGACGGTGCTGTTAAACACCAAGCTAGAGCACTGACTCATTACTAATTTAGACAGAGAGCAGCATCAATGAATTACCAAAACTCTTTTTTGTAGCACTGGTGTTTTCCTTGGAGATCTCCCCTCCAAGTACTGACCCTGCTTTAGCCTGTGAGATCTGAAGGGATCACAGCACAAGGTGGTATGGCTTAGGGCTGTATATAAAATGATGAAGGATAGAGTGAAAGCCAGCCATGTGCTCCCTTTACTCGACACTGTAGTACGAGAGGGAGGTGGTGTTCAGTGAAACTCAGAGCTACTCTTGTTTTCTGCAGTAAATAACTGGTCTGTGAAATTCACCACTGCAGTGGGGGGTTATCTAGGCAAAGAGTTTATCAGGATTTTTAAAGAAGGATAAAGGGATGAACATTAATGATGTTTCTGATTATGTGGGTTAAAACAAAAGATATAAAAATGTTTGGTTCTCTGCTATTATTGTTAAATTTAGGATATAAACAGACTGTCTTTCCAGGGTCAGGCAAGGATCCTTCGTCACACTGCACACACATTTCGACTCTCTAAGGGCCTGTGTTCGTACCCTGCTTTTCTGTGAATCTGATATTTGCTACTTGCACAGACAGCATGTCAGAATAGCTGGGCCAAGGGTATGATTCATAGCGTTACTCCCGTGTTTCCATCCCTTTGTCTCCCTCAGTGACTGTTCTCAGAAGACGGCATTAGACTTCAAAAATGAATACAAGAACCGAGTGTTTCAAATGTAAATAAGATGACTTTCTATTGGCAGTTTTAGTCTTGCTAAGGCAAGGTACTACTCCAGCAATAAACATCCGAATCTGCATGTCTGAGTTATGTTTTTTTTTTCTTTGTCAACTTATCTCTCAGCGTGGGAGAAGGGTGTCTGCGTCATAATTAGTGTTTCATTTATTTAATTTGGAAGTACAAAGAATAGGCAGAAAGGGCCATTTGGCAACTAATTAATTTGCTTCTCCTCAAAGAACATGACAAAAAGTTTCCCTCCAGATGAGTATTTATGGTTTCATGGACTTGCAGTTTCACATTTGCGTAATAATTCAGCAGCATCGCTCCATAGATAGTTTGATATTGTGAGTACAGCATGTAAAGGTGCAGACATTGCATATGTTTTTTGAACTCAGGTGACTATTGGAAACACTTTATAGATCATTCTAAGATCAGTTATGATTCAGTACCACACAGCCTCTCTCCATGTTTTTAGGAAGCATAACAATTTTATTCCACCTCATGGAAGAGGAAGGGGCATCTGCTGCCCGGCCTCTGCGACAGCTAGTTTCTGCAGAATCCACGTGGGACCATGAGAGATATGGCTTGTCTCAGGTTACTGTTTTGCACTGCAGTTTTGTCAGCATCACAGTAGCATGTTAACTCTGTGCAGTAGCCGTTATTAATTGTTTGGTGCACTCTGCTCTGAGCAAGGATTAGGAAGACAAACTCCAGTGTTGTGATTGTTATTATCAGAATAAACAGTCCGGACCTACCCAGGTTGTGTCCATATTACTTTCTGGGTCTTGCAACGGTGGCTCCCCAGTTAATCTGTATGTGGAAACTAGGTCTGAAGGGGAATGGGGGAGGTAGAGGTAAGATGGTGAACAGCAGGGATTTGCCCTGATACAGAGCTGGGAGATGGCAGGGCATGCACTTGGACTCTGTGCCTGGGAAGCACTACGGATTTCTGTAATGCAGACAAAGTGTGAGAGATCAGATGATTTGAATTGCAACAGTGGGAGGAATCTTCTTCAGGGAGGGCCATATTGTTGAACAAGGTATTTTTCACTTCTTTATATTTCTTTTTTCCCTACAGAGTGCTAGAGAATTTACTGGAGAACTCCCAGACTTTAGCATGTCAGTGGGTCTTGAAGAACAGCTGTAAGAGGGAAAAGTATCACTTGACAGAAAAAGAATAGGAAAGCTTCTTCCCATAGAAAGGAAGAAAACACATTGATTATTTGAGAAAAGACCTCAAAGGGAAAATTGAGATGCAGTTTTTCCAGGCAGCCTGGATGTAACGATAAGAACTACAGAACAAAATATGTTGACCCAAACAAACATATGCAGACCCTGGAAGGTGAAATGGTGGGTAAGCCAGTAAAATGATTTCAAATAAGAGCTTCTTCAAGTCCAAATAGCAAGAAAAACAAGACTATTACAAAGTAAAGATGAGAATGAATCAGTTTTATTAATGCTGTTCTGTGAACGAACTAACATTTAATAGTTTTTTATCACATCTTTCCCACATATCTCTACAAAGAACTGCAGTTTGTAATACTGGTATTACAAGTCAGCTAATTGTAAGTCTTAATTTTAATAACAATGTAATGTACCTTTTAAAGTCAAATATCGAAATATCAGGGTTTTCTTTGTCATTTCTATTCTTAGCCAGAGGTGTGTAGAAAAGGGAGGGGAATAAGGATTATTTTAATCCCGAAATCAGACATGGGTATGTGAGTGGACACTGGCATGCAGACCAGCTAAATTTGTTATTCTGAAGCAATGTACAGTAGCTCCTAGTATGGACAATGAGGAATAACATTGACCTAAAACAGGAATGATTTTAAGCCACCTTCACTTATCCAGCTTTATGGAGATCTGAAAATAGAAGTTGATTTGTCTTTGCATCACTCTGTATACATGGCTCATTAAATGATTTAATATAATTAGAAGTGAGATATCCAT
This sequence comes from Gallinula chloropus, assembly GCF_964237585.1. Classification (NCBI taxonomy): domain Eukaryota; kingdom Metazoa; phylum Chordata; class Aves; order Gruiformes; family Rallidae; genus Gallinula; species Gallinula chloropus. The sequence goes on along the minus strand of NC_140086.1, from coordinate 33,265,249 downwards.
TCTCTTAGTCATTTATTTTGCCTTATGCATTACCACAGTAAGTTAGAATAAATTGAAAATAAACACAGTAATTACATTAAAACAGAATGTAGAAATGCTATTTACTTTTATTGATCACATCCCCAGAGATCTGATCCAAAGCCCCTTCAAAACAAACTCTCCTTTTTACAACTGTCCTTTGAATCAGGGATTGAAACCTGAAATAACCCAGTGGCATTTGTGGACAGTCTCAGAGAGAAATGAAAGAGTCACTGGGTGCTGACACAGTCTAACACTGTGGTTGGTTTATTTTTTTTTTCTGGATGTTGCATCCTTTTTATTTTTTTTTTTATTTTTTTTTTTTTTCCTGTAGCAGTGGTACTTCTAGGTTTAGCTTGAAGGATTTTAGTAGTTTAGGTAAAAAGGAAGCTTTTGTCTCTAGGGCTTGCAGTTTAGCCTCTTCAACTGACAAGGTTCCATTTCAGAAATATTTTTAAGCTTTTTAATAATAAGCAATGAGCCAGGCTTTTAGAAACTATGGCTGATGTAGCTACTAGGTAATAATAGGAAGAAATAAGTCTCTCTTCAGTCATCCCTTTTGTGTTATCCAACAGTACTAAGTGGAGTTTCTTTTTTAAGCACATGTCCAGGTCAGATTCTTGTTCCCCTCAGTAGCTAAGATGAGAGTCAGTCTTCCAACCCTTAAACAATATCACGGTACCCAAAAACTCAGGGAAAGTTCAGCTAATATAAGACATACACTAATGAGAGGGTTTGTTTTTTTTTGAGGGGGGGGTTTAATGCAGATGACAGATGACATATCCAAATAAGGACAAATGCTTGGTAAAAATATATTAATAGATGTCACTACTGCAAGTCCTCATGCATCCACCCCCCCTTGAAAAAAAGTGAACACTTATTAGAGACTAGAGACGGAACATTTACTCAAGTAAAATTATTAATAAAGCACATTGAGACTTGTTTCTATTAGTATTGGTCCATGAATACTTCAGGTGCTAATTTAGGGCTTAGAGATACTTGGTCACACAAGCCCTTCAGTCTGAAATAGGCCTGTACATTATTATTATTATTACTACTATTATTATTTAAACACTGGTCTTTAATGCTTTGAATATATTTAGAAAACATACTTGTCCTCTTCATAAAATGAAAAACATCTGCTGCAGCTTTTCAGTTAAAATGTAGTGGACATGCAAGTCTGGTGATAGGTCAGTCTGCCATTTTGAATGGCAATTAAGCTGACAGTGCACCCTGTACCAGTGAGACTGTGAAAACAAACAAAAAAGGCAGATGGTTCATTTAGTTTAGTAATTGTAATTTGTTGTTCATTAAAAGTAATTCCCACACAGGCATTCTCTATGCAGATGGAGTATATGGAAAATTTTATTACGCCAACCTGTCCTAATAATTATTTTTGTTAGTGTAATTTGCACCGACATGTGATAGGCAGTTGATTAGAGCAGTATGATTTCATCAGAATTAAAATTAATTGTAAATTTTGCTGCTTTCATTAGTCTGCTTTTATAACTATCATGACCAAGCAGCAGGGGTTTGGCTCTGAAATACCAAATATCACAGCAGTGTTTGTTGTGTGTTTTTTCTTTTCGAGATGATTGAACCTTTTAATTGAAGGGTTTGTGTTTGGAAGAGGTTTTTTTGTACGTACAGATGATGAAAATTAGTGGGAAAACTATTTTAGGATGATTCTAAAATACACTTTGAATAGAGGAATGTGCAGAGTTAAAAAAACAAACAGTTAGTTAAGCTCGAGATGTATTTCCACTCTTCTTAAATGCAGTGATAGCATTGTAGCTCCACACGTCCTGATAAGTAGAAAGAAACCTTATGGTCAGTTATAAAAATGTCGTACAGGAAAAAAAAACATATTGACTAATAGGTTTTATACAGGGAATTTTTCCCCCCCTTTTAGAGTATAAAATTATGTTAAATAAACTTCAAAAGAAGGAAACTAGTGCTCTCTTGATGATTAAAATTACAGGGCTGCTCGGTCTGATAATCACGATAAAGTTGTTCTCTCCTAGATGGCTTAAATTACAAAATAATTCTTCAAAAATAAATATTGGAACATTTTGATACAAATGTAGACAGACAATTCTCAAGGCAAATCTGAAGGACCAAGTACAGCTTAGATATTTTTTCTCACTGGATGGTGTAGCACATTTATCAACCTGCAATATTAGAAAGTAGATAAAATGCTGCAAGTAAAATCCAGAAGGCAGTTCTATGAGCTCCAGTTTGCTTTCAGTCTTTGATGTCTTGGTATTTTTGGTGGTTGATGTGTTGGGTTTTTTTTTCTTCCATCCATTGCAACATCATATTTGTAAGGCAACACATCGGATATTGGACAAGTGAGACTTGATGTCCTTGTCCTGTTCAAGTCAATGGCAGCTCCATCCTTAATTTCAGTTGCACCCTGTAACCTCTGGAAAACCCTGATATTTTAGAGAAGCATGCAAATAGAGCATGATGAGTACTGTTTTACAGCACGAAATACTGTTCTAGCATATGTAATTTTTTTCTTCTAGAGACTAGGGATGTTTTATGTTGCAATTTTTCTTCCGAGATACAGGGTCCACCGGGGTGTAATTCCCCTTAGAGTTGCAACTGTTTAAGTCAGAGCATGCTTGACCTACTGATTTTCTGTAATACATTTTTTCTCTCAGAATCTTAATTTTTTTAGAATTATCTATGTCTAGTAATCAGGCTGGAAAAAGTAAAGAATTCTTCTGGTTTATAACTTGACTCTTGTTTCTGCAAAATATGAACAAGACAGTGTTTATTGTAGTCAGAAAAATAGTTGGCATGATTGTGCGTAAGTGAAGAATCTCTGGATTGTCTCAAAGTGTTAGCTGCCCATTTGCAGACAAGCAAGCTTTTAGTGTGCAATTTAGGTCAATGGATAGAGGGGAGAAGATGTGTTTAGGCGACAGATTTTAAATCACCATAATATAAATATGCTTCCCTTTTCATCCGGAATTTGCTTTCTTTCAAGGTAATTTAGTGGAGCAGACATGCACTTATGCCTGTCTTTGTAATTTTAGGGATTAGGATAGTGAGGATTAAATGCTGACCCTTAATCTTCAATATCAACTTTAAGAGCGAAATATAATATGCAAATGGAATACATTCATTTTGTGTTTATATATTTTAATCTCTGTAATTTAGTTTTAAGAAGATGGAAACTCATCTTTGCCTTATTTATTTTGAATCCCAAAGCAAGATGCCATTAAAATCTTTATCCCTGTATCTTAGAGGATAAATGTTTATCCTTTAGGGATTAAAATATAATTTTTTTAAAAAATGAGTTTAACCTAACACTCTTACATCAATCCAAGAGTTCTGTGTGTCTGATTTAAATGTATCCTTGAGTGTCACGTTTAACATTGATAGTGGGGAAAAATCATCCTGTGTTTATTTTCTAAAATCAGTGAATGGAATTTGCATTAACAGAAATCAATTGGTTACTGTACCGCAGATCAATTTTGGTCAATTCGTTGTAAGCTTTTCCTGAAAGTTCTGGATATATTCAAAGTATAGACCTTGAAGTCTGAGAGAGAGAGTATTTGTAAAGATTAAATATTCTGCAGTTATAAACAAATAGGATATCTCAACCAGCACAAATGAATGATGCAGTATTAAGGAATCAGATCAAAAGGAAATATGTAACATGAAAGCCTGGCAAATAAAATGGATATGTGAAATAGTCTTCCTTTTGGCATTAATACCAGCAATGTAAAGTGCAATTAAAATACTTGACCCAATTAGATTTATAATGGATGCCCATATAGATGTGGGTTCTTTTTATATATTTATATTTTGACATCGCCATTCCTGAAACAATTTTAGGTCAGGCCATCAGACTGATTGCTTTAATATCCGTATGCCACTTTTTTCTAGTTTTGCAGATTTTAACTAGCATGGCAGCTTGAAGAACTCAATAATTTTGTAGCTAATTTGAGATTCTTCGCATTGAAGATGTAGAACGCCCCGGTATGAGCTGTATGTGAAAGCCTGTATCGTTAAATGGTAAACGGATAACAGTAACGCACTACATTCCTGCCCAGTGAGTCATCATCCAAGGACCCTATTCTGTAGTCTTACAAAGAATACTTCCTTCTGTGACAGATCTTTCAAGTATTTTGATGTTCTCTGGAGAGTAAGGTGTTACCCAAACTGATACAGTTGTCAGAACATGGATCATCACGGATATTGTGAGAGCTGAATAACAACATGAACAATACATAAATAAATAAAAATGTCACCTATCACCAACTTTGTTTCTACTATGGCCTTAGACATGGCTGCACGTGGTATGTCAGGAAACTCCTAAAGCATCTAATTGTTATTTACAGATGAATTTCCTCAAGAAGCAAATGAATGTGTGTTTATAGTTCTCTGTCTCTATCTTTGGGATGGTTTGTGGCCTTGAGGTGCCTCAGGGGAAAAGAAAAAAAATGGGCTTTTTAACTTGAGGATAAAAGTTTGCGATCATGTCTGGTCCTTCCATAGACCATATAAAAGTGAGAAGCTGCTTTGTATCCTTATCATTCCCAAACAGTTCTGTAAAATCCAGAAACTACACAGATTTCACTTAGTGTTTTATTAATATCCCTACTTGCATTGAAAGGGAAAGAACATACCACACAGTAAAAATGCAGTCACATCTTCATTGCTGCTCAGTAGAGACCTGAACAGTGTTGTTTTTGTCCTGCTTTACAGATATGCACCTGAAAGTTTGTGAAAGTGCACACCAAAAAAGGCCAAGGAATAGGGATATTACATGCTATCCTATTCTCAGAGGTAGCTGAGATGCATATAGTATTTTACTGCTTATTACAATGGTAATTTTGCATACCAATAAGTCATTTTAGCAGTTTTTGTTTATGCTAGATTTACTAGCATATTTCAAAAAGCGTCAGGATATCCCTCTATCAAAGATTATATTATACTTTCTAAAAGTTTGTACGTGTTAATGGAGTACATCTAGAGGATCACACTGTGTTACAGATGACATTTCTGGAGGTGGATTTTTCTTGATGTTTTCTGCTAATTTCATGTTATATTAGGCTTAAGATGTCAGCAGGGATGTCCTATGTGAAAAAGAGAAGCTATTTTAACTCTGTGTTGGTGTTGATTGCTCAACGTGTTTTTGCGATGCTTCAGTCAAATCTTTCATCTGAGTGTCAGGGACATTCTTTATATATTGCAGTGCTGTTAACTCAAATTAAAGCAATATGTACTGGGGTAAATAAGTGAGCGGCCTAATATATAAGTACCTGAAGCTATGTTAGCCCAAAGTACCTAACAGACCAACAGTAGTTTCAAATGGCTTGTATTTTATGGAATAATTAGTAATGGTCGTTAGACAGTAAAAGTTTGTAACTTTGTATTATATCCAAAATGAAGATTGCTGCCAGTGCAAAGCACGCTGTCCTGAGTTTCTAACCTGAAAATAGAAAATGGAGCCTTTTTCTTGTATCCTGCTTATGATTTTTTTAAGACCAAACAGTAGGAACTTATAAGTACAATTTTGTTAAATTGTATAGAGCAAAAGAATGAAGTAAATTCCACAAGTAGAAGGCCTATAGATTTCTCATCTCTCTCCATTTTCTGTGGGAGGATGGTTGATGCAATGGATAATTTGGTACCTCACAGAAATTAGCAACCTTGGCTTTTGTTAGGGCAGCTAAACCCTGTAGTCAAGGGACTTCCACTGATGCCAGCTCATAATGCCCAGAGTTACAAACCTTACCTGGAACCTGCTGTTGGACACAGTCAGGAAGTAGAGGCAGAAACTAAGGCAGTGTGCAGAAGCCAATATTTAATTAGTGGCTGTGATGTGAATGTGTTAGCTAGAGCACTTTAAGTGTGAATTAATGTAAACTTTTATATTAGAAGCTAGTCAAGTCGAAACCTAAGATTTCTCTGAAGGTTTAACACAACCTAGCTGAGTTAAAGGCTTTTAAGTTGTGCTAGGAAACATGCTCTGACATGTTAGAAATCCTCATCTAAAGAAATGCTTAAAGATTCACATAGATAGGAACTAGTAGCAGCTGCAGTGTCAAGAGCATAAGTGCTATCTGCGAGAAAATTTGCTAACTAAGTGGGCAGCTTCTTTCAGCACTAGCTGCCATTTTTCAGTGGTCTTCACAAGTGGCCATAAGTAGAAAACATTACTGTAGCCCTTGAAGGAAGTGCACAAGAGATGTTCGTTTGAGGGCATTAGGGTTGATTGTATGGTAGGTGCCTACGGCGCGAGCGAGGTTCAGAGGAGCAGGCCTATGTGATGGAGCCAGGCTCTGCACCAAGTCCCGGCCCTGCCACAGGCTGCTGCTGTCAGAGGCTCGAGCAACTGTGTCTGCTGGCTTAGTCTGCTTTAGGTTGTCGTTGGCATCCTTACAGACACAAGTCTGTCAGGGGTGGCTCAGATTTGGCATAGATTTGGGGAAAGGCTGCATTCAGGTAATATTTTTCTGGAGGAAGAGATAAACCACAGCGATGAGTGCCACACAGAAGCACACAGAGCAAGGATGAAAAGCATGCGTTTGTGCCTGACTTCTGGATGCCCAGATGTGCTGTATCCCCAAACATCCATTTATTACAAGTGTAAAAACCTCAGAGTGGGTATGTTCATCCAGCTCCAGAATGCATCTCTGCATTTCTCTATGTGCTGTGGTGAACAAGTGCAACCTTGTCCTATCTTGAGCTTTACACCATTAGCACTTATCCAAACCCCAATTTCTTCAGGCAGTAGGAGAGCTGCATGACTCACTGACCTTATTAGAGTAATTGGAGAACTTTAAGTCTCCTAGCACAATGTCCAAAGTCACTGTGACATAAAAGATGGGGAAAGGGAGGAACAAAAAACACTTTGGCCTAATAATTTCTTCTAATCCCTTAGAGGCACTGATTGTTGGGATAGTCTCCATGGCACTAACCACCAAAAGTGCATGAAATATTTGTTGGGAAGTAATAGCTCCTTGCGGAGTTCACTTCCAGTGCTCAGAAACCTGTCCACTTAGAAACAAGCAACAACCATTATAACCTCTGGGACCGGTCTCGCTGTAAAATCAATATTTGAAGGTAATCACTTTATATCTGATGCATGAGCCTGGATGATTTTACTGGCTGCCTGTTGTTAATATGGACCACTGCCTAATTGTCATTCCAGAAGAGGATCCAGATGTCCCTTACTCTCTCCCTCTGGCCCACCGTGGCTTTCATTACCAGAAAAAAATTCCTAAAAGGTGATATCATTTACTGTGAGAAGCTGAGCAGGACAAAGGCCATCCCTCCTTGCACCTTTAGGCTAGTGAACAGATTTAAAAATTAACACCTTCCCTCAACACCAGGGATGCATGTGATTTTTACCTACTGGTCCATATGCAAGCCTGTTTGAATATCCATGGCTTTACCCTTAAAGTCCTTCATGCCTGTATCTTTTGCTGTAAAATCTCAGTTCTCATGCCTCCACATGTTGTAGCAGTGGAGTAGGATTTTTTTTCCGGCATGTTTGCTAAGGAGGGGTATAAATGTGACATTTGACTCCAGACTTCCGTGGGTGTATTCCACACACAGTATTCAAATGCCAGCACAAAAGGTACAAGTTGAGAGAGATGAAATTTGCTCTCAGTCTTTTGATGAGTTTACATTCTTAGCAACTGAGTCGAAGCTTTATTTACACAAGATACCTGGTCTTTATTTTATTATTTATTATTATTTCTTTGCTTCCCATGGAAACATTCTGGTAATGACCATGAGTCTAAATTACCCCTAAATACAAGATCTTCATGTGTTTTAAGTCTACCCATGTGCTTGCTGTAAGACACTCTGTAAGTGCACTTGGTGGTGTTTTACAGAAACATGGCTGCCTGTTTTGAGAATTGCTATGTGTTTGGGGCTGTTTTGTTATGGAGCAGGCAAAAATGCAGTTGACATGGGTATTGTAGGCAGCTTTTAACCCCAGAAACCAACCTTGTTTATATCAAATTTGCATTTCTTTCCTCTAAATGAGGAAAATTATGATGAAGGCCGTTAAGGCCATGATTTTCTAGAGATACTCAGAACCTTAAGAAACCTTTCTATAGCTTCTCTTAGAGATAACGTTTTCAAGAAAATATTCTCTCACATCAAAGTACCATCACCTATACTCTTTCTCTCCTGTTCTTAAAGCTAGACTGTTTAAATAGCAGTCAGGAAAAGCTTGTTTTTGCAAGGATTAGATTTTCTGAGAATTCATAGTCATGATTTTTTGTCAGCTATGGAATACAAGTTTCATAGTGTTTCAGTTTATAAAAGAGCTTAAATTAATTTTAAAAATTGTGGGACAAAAGACTTCTCTTAAAAAACGAGGGGGGGCGTAGGGGGCGGGGTGGTGGGGGATATGTGTTTAATACATAGTCCCGAGCTTACTGTATATTTAAAGTAGATATATACCTTGCTGCTATGAATCTTTGACAAAGCACCAAGTGTTGCATTGCCAAAGGTATAGCATTTCATTTATTTCTTTAGGCTCAATAGCGGTTACTGGTAACATGTGTTTGTAGGGTGTCAGTTCTGATGGAATTTTTTTATCTGGCCTGTTTCCAAGTAATGTTGGTATGTGTTTAAAATGCTTTAAAAATAAATCAGACTTTTGTGTTTCTGTAATAGAAATTCCAGGCAGAATGATAAAGTGGGAATCACTTGCCATTACTTTTTTTTTTTCCTCTATTTTGTTTATGGGGAGTGATTTTGTTCCTTTTATTTTTATATTCAGCAGGATAAAACAATATAATAACTAGGAGTAAGTAATCAGGACAACTTTATAATATTTAAAAATAACTTTTAAATAAAAAAATATTTATTTTTTTGCCCTCTGTCAGAAAATACTTTTAATGTTGCTTCCCTTACATAGTTTTCCTCTACCAGATCTGAAATTTGTGCATTGAGTCTTTGCAGATGTGCTTCTATGGTTATGAAATTTTTGCCCCTTCCCTTTCTGAGGCACAGAGACTTAGTATAAACCATCCTTTTTAATACTGAAACCTCACGTTGATTGCTGTGCACATCTAGGATCTCTTTCAGGGGAGGCATTAGACATGTGCGGTATGTGTGATAGCAAAAGAATGTTTAATAACACCTTTCCCCCTAAATCTGTAAGGATTCCCAAGAAAAAGGAATAGAGCTGTGAAAAATTCAAGTCTGTGGGTCCTCAGGACATTGTAGCCAGCAAGAACCCCCTGTAAGTGGAATTAAGACGCCTGCCGTGAGCCGAGTTTCTGCAGCAGTACTTAGATCTTCTGATCTCTGCATGCTTTCCCCAGGTGACAAACTTCCCCTTCACTTTGCGGGGCATCTACTACCCTGAGCTCTTTCTCCTGTGGATGAATATATAAATCTATCAGCCTGGCAAGGTGGCCAGCTAAAGTTTGCCAGCACTTTGTACCAGCTGTTCAAAAGAAGCAGCTTAATGTGGATGCCCTGGTTCATATACCTTACCTCTGCGTTTGCAGAGATGCTGAGCACCTGCAGATACTAGTCTGCTTTGTTCACTCTTTGTGAAAATTTGGCCTGCACTGTCATAAAGTCAAGCTTCTAAAACTGAAATTCCACCCCAGAACAATCAGAGACTGGTTTTTTTTGGAAAACAGCAGGAACAAACACAAGGTCCTGATAAACTGGGTCAATTTTTTTTTTTGGTCACAATTTTTTAAAGCGAATGGATTTTCATTGATTAGAAATTGGGCTTTACCTTTGTATGCTAGGTGAACTTCTTGTCTTTCTTAAGAAAGGATATGTTATTTTCTTGAACATAGACTTACTGTTGATTATTCTGTGTTGTAGTGACTTTTTATTTTTCAAAGAATGTTGAAATCTAAAATGATTTTACAGTTTCATAACGGCATAATCCATAAAGTATTGATAAAGTGTAACGATACTGAAGAATAAGTATTCAATATTCAGCATTTACCGTGAATATGCAGTAGCAAATATTTACTGCTACATTTGCTTCCAAGTTTCATTGTATATCTGGAAGCTTGATAATAACAGTTCATATTTTCTTACCAAACTGATAATGTGTTATTAATTCAGATGAAAAAAGAGGTAGCTCTACCAGATTCTTCTGTTTTGTCCCAGGTTTGAAATTTTATGAGAACCAGACTACACATTCCTCTGCTGTTAGACAGCATTATTTTCAGAGATGGTAACCTGTTAGTGATTAGCCCAGACTGGTGTCTTGGATGCTTGTGGTATCAGAAAGTCCTTCCCTGAGGACTTCTCTGGTCCAAAGAGAATTTCCACATTTGAGCTTGAAAAAGATGGTCTGAACCTGTGTATATTCCCAACTAAGGGTCAAATCCCAGGAGTCCATGGGAATTTTGCCTGAGTAAAAACTGCAGGATTTGACCCTTCGGGATTTATTTGTTTCTTGTACAGATGTTTAAGTCATTTAAAATCATGTGAGCCAGTGTTCAAAGAATTAGCTTCCTAATAGAACTTTTGCTTCTAACCCCAGATAATTCATTGTCTGTGCTCATTGGTGTTTTTATACTTAACTCATCCTATATGGTAAATTAAGAAAAATTCAGGCTTCCAGTGAAATGATTATCATGTAAAGTAAATTACAAAATAGTACAGACTGAATGTGGCCCAAAAGGTAATTTTAGCTTTATTTGTAGAAAATAGCTATCACGTTTACCATATTACTATTGGCAGCAGTAGAAGGCAATTTGTTTGCTGTATTTCCATGTTGCTCTATGCAAGGTTCTGTTCAGTGGTCCTGATTGTTGCTACTGTATGTTCAATCATTTTTACTGTAAATATGCATTTTAAGGGACTCATCTATGAACTTTTCATCATTTCAGCTCTTTGTTTTGACTGGATGATAGAATAGCTATGATATTTAACATGGTCAAGTTTAAGACATTAATTGGAGTATCAGGACATGCCATGTGTTGCACCATTGATTTTGTGTTTGCACATAAATACACACCTGTTTTCTGTGTATGTGCATTAAGACATGTAAACACGTCACGCTATGAGGACATGCTTTGTCACATGGCTGCCTAACACTGTTTCCTGTTAGGTTAGTGCAGAGTGATTTATAGAAATTTGGTATCTGCAAATCTATGAACATGCTCCCTCTTATGTATGTTTGTGATACATAGGCTACAGTAAATATATATGCACTGTATTTGCTTATATGTGGTATTTTACATTCATGTTTGCATAACAAACTCCTTTTTGTGTTTTAAAATCTACTTGTTTCCTTCAATCTGAAATGTACATGGTACTTAAGGAAAAAAACTTTACTGACTTTGCAGCAAGCAGCACCTATGAAAGGGGAAGGCTAGAATGAGGTAGATGGTAAACAAAGTCAGGCTGACCCGATGCTATTTAGTATTCTTGGAACTCTTGGTGACAAGAAATTATCTTCTTCCTCGTTGGTTTTGTAATATTCAGACCATCTTTCTGAACGGAGTTTTTGCAGCTTGTAAAAGAGAACAAAAGCCAAAAAACTTTGTGCTGACAGGCATTAAAAAGAAAAGAAAAAAAAGGAGAATTTAGTGTAATTTTTTGTTTTTCCAGCAAGCCTAATGATAAAATTGATTTAACAATAAAGAAACTGGTTGCTAATTTGAAGGGGGAAAAGGAGGGAGAAAGAACTGGGATTCTGCTAGTTTGTAAGATTTAGGTTTTTTTCCTCACTCACCTGTTTACTTGGAGATGAAAACAATCATGCTTGACACCTATTTTTCTCCTTCCCTTGGAACTGTTGATATTCACTACAACCCCCATAAAACTTTTCACCGCCCTGCTGCATGTCTTTCATAAGCAGTCATATGAAATGCCTTTCATAATCTTTCCGCAGTCACAACAGAGGAGAGGACACAACAGTACTAATGCCATTTGCTTCTGCTAAGGACGAGAGGAGACGGAAGCTGCATGTCTAAATCGGGCACTGTGTAGTTTTACTTATTGATTTACAGAGCACTTATTATCATAGTAGAACATTATAATGAACATAGCTGAAGACTGAGCGTTTGTTGAAACATGTCTGAGGCATTTCTACATGTTGCTTGAGGGATGAATTAATTTACATGATGTTTTACTTTTTAAATAAAACAATTTATTATAGAAATCAAAATGTCAAATCTAAAGGCTGTTATCTGTGAGCTCTCATAAATTATTTCCCTGAAACTTTTTTGGAGAAAGACTCTTCACATATTCCCCCCTCAAACCTAAATTACACAAACAGTAAGTAACAAGTTATTGTAAGTGTAATGGTAATTAACCATGAAAAAACCATACTTGTTTTGGGTTTAGTTGATTTTCCCTTTAGATAAAGGCATCTCTTTACTGTGGATTTTTAGGTTTCCACTGTTTCAAGTTTTCTAGTGGTTTTTGGCCTTTTGTCCTTCATTTTTTTAAGTGGTCATTTACCTGCATATGTCATTAGACAAGTGTCTCCCAGGTGTGATTAGCCTCCTGTGTTCTTACAGTTTTTTGGCAGCAGCAGAATGGTGATTTCTGTTTGCATGCGGGTGAGGTTCTGGTGATGAGCCGTTAAATAAAATGATCTGTCCCCAGGCCAACCAGTTGGTTCATTGCCAAACAGTAATCCAGTACAATTAAGTATCAAAGATTGGAGTACTCCATTACTGCAAGAGATCTCACTGCAGCCACCTGGAAAAGCAGAGAGCTCAAGAGGGGAAGAGTGATCAGGACATTAACTCTCACTGGGGTATACCAATTTAATCTGTTGTTGTGGTGGTGGTGGTTTTTTTTGTTTGTTTTGGGGGTTTGTTTGTTTGGTTTTTTTAACACATGGGATTTGGATAGCCATAAATTCAAAATTAGCATTTAAATTTTCAACTTTGGCTTTATTTTTCTTCCAAAGCTGGAGGTTGAGTGAAGGACTAGATAAAAATAGGAAAGAGATGAGTTGGTTTCTGAGACTACTTCTGCTGTTCTTGACTAACAACTTAATTATTACAGCACAAGATTTTATGATCCCATTCGATTTTCCTCCTCCACAAAGGCTGTTGTGTTCTTGCTGCTGTACTTGTGCACACATTTGAGCAGTTCAGTAGTGGCAACAAAGTTAGAAATTGATCAAATTATTCAGAAAACAGGTTATTGTTTACTTAATAATTCAGAGCTAATAATTCCATAGCCTTGCAAGTAACAATTTTTCATTTGTCAAAAAAAATTTGATGGATGGAATTTTACTATGATATGCTTTTTCTAGCCATAAGGACAGTAGCACTCTAAACTACACCAAATCTTAAGCCGTGTCTGTAAATAGAGGAAATGGCCAAACATGTTAGGTATTTGAATACTTTGCAGCTAACCACTGCAGATCAGATAGAAAATCACACCCAATGTACACAAAGGAGTGTTTAAAATCTTATTCATATATAGTAACCTGAGAAACCCCCGCCTTTTGTTACTTTGAGCTAGACTGACATTGTAGGTTCTTCAAGGTGTTTGAGTGTGAAAGGGAGGAAAGAATTTGGCCTATTTCTCCCCTTCTGGAACTTAACAATTGTAGAATCCCATAAAATCATAACAGTCCCCATGTTTATGACATCTGAGAAAGTCGAAGGATATAATGATATTAAATAAATGTTAGCACAGTCCTCTGAAGGCATAGATAATATACAGGTTTTACTGATGAGAAACAGTCATGGGATTGTCAAATTGTTTGTTATGTTTTCCAGTTCAGTCACAGTTGAAAATAGCGATCAGGTATTCCCAATCACATTTTCTAGCTCCTCTCTCTAAAAGGCACTAAACTATAGTTTTGAGAAAGATGAAAATATATGGAATAAGGAAAAGCTGTTCTAGTTTCACCAGGGGCTGCTCAAAGATCTATGGATGCCAGATCTCTCTCAGGGCAAAAATGAAAGAGGGAAACAACCGGGAAAATTAAAACTCTTAATACTTGAAAAAGTTAAAAGAAATGCAAAAGCAGAATGAGTTAATACTAGCCAAAGGAGCCAGGGGAAATAAGAATAGCATTTCAAATATATTGGAGAAAAAAAAGAAATAATGGAATGAAAAAGCAAGCTCAATAATAAATGAAAAAGGTGACAAAATGAAAGCTGATTCTGAAATGGCTGATGCACTGAGCTACTTTCAAAATCAGTCTCTGACAAGAACAATAAAAGGAGTAAGGACATAATAGATCAAGTAATTAAGACCTTTTCAAAATACTTGTTGATAAAAAAAAAAAGAGCAAGGCAATACTTAGAAAAAATGGAATAAATGCAAATCAGCAGGTCTGGATGATAAGCGTAGTATGGTCTTAAGAGACATAGATAATGAATTTACATAATCGCTAGTAATTATTTTTGAAAAGTAAAGTACAATTGAGGAATTATCATAGCATAGGGAAAAAGCAAATCTAATACCAATCTTTAATGAAAGAAAAAAAGTAATTCTGGTAATTACCATAGGGCTGCCTGTTGTTATTTATAAAACCTAGTGGTGTGATAGGTGCTTTACCAAAGCTGCAAGAAGCCATCCTTACCCCAGAACAATTTAACTTGCGACTTGATATGTCTTTGTTGAAGATGACCTGAAGGTAAATTGGTTTGAAGTATGAGAACAGTTGGAATACAGTGGTGGGGTTTTGGGGGTTTTTTTTGTTGTTGTTGTTCATTCTCTGTATGTACATATCTTCATGATTGCATAAAGATTTGTGGTCTGAAGTAATAACAATGATTAAGAAATAAGATAACGAATATTATTGCTCTGATGCTGAAGGTTTTACCCCATACTTTCTCTTGTCTCCACTTGCTAAGCCCAAAGGCATTTCCACGAGGCCAAGAATATCCAGACAGGTGCTACTTGCTTTCTGTTTCCTGGCCCCTCCAACTGCGTCATGTAGAGATGAATAAGATGGAGCTGTGTTTCAAACAGCTCTTGACCATAGTTTGTTCCTGAACTAAACACCCACTCACACAGTATGGGAAGAAAAGATCATGCAGATAAAATAACAGAAGTGGTCTTCCAGGCTTGCTTTCTCACGGGTGCCTTGGGAGGAGAGTTTGATCTGCCTCTCCCTGTTACTATTCCCAACACCTGGTCCCAAGAGGGTTCACCCAGGGGCTTCTAAGGGTCTAGGAAGAAGGAGGGATAATACCATCTGGTGGAACTCCTTTCACTTTTTCCAGCTCTCTGAGACAGATGGAGGAGAACATGGGTGCAGAAGATCCAAGTGAACCTTGGACCATTTCCTGAGGAAACACAGGAATGCAGCTTGTAGAGGATATGGCATAGTGAGGTGACTAAATGAATCGAAGCAGAAAATTAGGCAAAGATATTTGGAAACTGATTTAAAAAAATAAAAAGGGGGGTAAATAAGTCCATGGATCTTTGCTGAAATGAAGGGAGAGATAAAGAATTTTGCAAGAAATTTTGGTGGTTGAGATGAATTTGAAGGTACCAATATTGCCATTTGAATTTTCCATTTGGTTACTTGCTGGAGTGCAAGTTAAATTTTGGAGACGGAGTGAGGTGTCTAGAGGTGTTCTGCAGATGTGAGTGAAAGACTTAATTTGTTGATCATGTGATTAAGGAAGGGGAGGTAAACAGACCATTCATTAAATCTGCAGGTTGTACTAAAACTGGGAAGTGTTGCCAACACCAGCGAGGGCAGAGTGTGAAGATATAAAAGGAAGTGAGGACAGGTTAGAAATATGGACAGGAAATCATAAAATGGGATTCAACCTGGCAAATGGAATCTGATACATCTGCTGAAATAATAATGCAAAATGCAGATACTCAGCAGGAGCTAGATGTTTGTAGAGAGTTGATATTGAAAAAAGGCCTAGGCGTGATAGTGGGTACCAAATTAGGTATGAGTTTGCGATGTGATATGACAATCCACTGATCGCCCTCCACAAAAGTTCTGTTCTTTCTTGCATCATGTTATAGTACAGAAATGGGATAGACCCCTTCTACAGACTAAGATAAGATGCAATATTGCACACAACTTTAAGCATGTCATAAAACAATAATAGATATGAATAGATGTGGTAATTGGAGTCTCTCTCATAGTGAAATGAGAGTGGACAATGAATTTTGAAGCATATAATAGGAAGTCATTCTGCACGGATGGATGAATGCTGTCCTTTTCAGCTTTAAATTTCATGTTTCTGTACAAGGCAAGGAAAATGAACAGTAGTTATTGTTTAACCAAATATCTTTGCACATCAAACATGTTAATTTCAGGGGTTTTTTCTGGGTCAGATATTTTGTTAACTGTGACATCTTGGCACTGAACTAACCATAATAAACTGCCCCTAGCCCAAGTGGTTCAGTTCACTGCAAGGTGATCTGCAGTAAGGTGTATTAGGTTTGGGTTTTTTTTTTCCCTGAGATATTAGGTGAAAGAAGACTACCCAGAAGAAAAGAACATTTTAGAACATGCTTGTCCTTACCTATACATTTAAATTTTCTCCACATTTACAGTTTGAGTATTTTCAGCCACTCAGTCAAAGGTCACATTATACTTATGTAAATATATATATACTTATATACTAATATACACGCCCCAGTCTAATGTAGTCGGATAGTGAAACCTCAGCATTTACTTTGCAGTTTGCATAGGTGACATACACAGTTTTACCTAAATGTGCTCTCCTGAAAGAGGGCTGTCTTTGGCAGAAGCAGAAATACACAAACACCTCCCTTCAGAACAGTGGCTCCTGGAGCAGGGTACAGGAGGATGAATCAGTGGCTAATAGTACGGGTGTTGCTCCAGCCATGTGTGGGTACTGCAGAACCTTTGATTTGTATTTGGGTTGAGAATTGGCTGTCAGACCGAGCCCAGAGGGTTGTGATTCGTGGAGCAAAATCTCACTGGAGGCCTGTTACTAGCGGTGTTCCCCAGGGCTCGGTGTTGGGTCAGGTCATGTTTAGTATCTTCACTGGCGACCTTGATGAGGGAATAGCATCCACCCTCAGCAAGTACGCTGATGATACAAAGCTGGGAGGAGTGGCTGACACGCAGGAACACTGCGCTGCCATCCAGAGAGACCTGGACAGGCTGGAGAGCTGGACAGTAAGAAACCGGATGAAGTTCAACAAAAGCAAGTCTTGCACCTGGGAAGGAACAACCATTTGTATCAGTACAGGATGGGGGATGACCTGCTGGAGAAGAGCTCAGTGGAGAAGGACCTGTGGGTCCTGGTAGATGACAGGTTGGCCATGAGCCAGCAGTGTTCCTCGGTGGCTAAGAGAGCCAATGGGATCCTGGGGTGCATCTGGAGGAGTGTAGCCAGCAGGTCAAAGGAGGTGATCCTCCCCCTCTACTCTGCCCTGGTCAGGCCCCACCTGGAGTATTGTGTCCAGTTCTGGGCTCCCTGGTATAAAAAGGACAGGGATCTCCTGGAGAGAGGCCAAAGAAGGGCTACGAAGATGATTAACGGCCTGGGGCATCTCCCCTATGAGGAAAAGCTGAGTGAGCTGGGACTGTTCAGCCTTGAGAAGAGAAGACTAAGGGGGCACCTAATTAAAGTCTATAATTATCTGAAGCAGGGGATGCAGGGGGAAATGGCCAGCCCCTTTTCAGTGGTCTGTGGGGACAGGACAAGGGACAATGGCTGCAAGTTGGAGCACAGGAAGTTCCACACCAACATGCGGAAGAACTTTTTCACAGTGAGGGTGACAGAGCACTGGGACAGGCTGCCCAGGGAGGTGGTGGAGTCTCCTTCACTGGAGATATTCAAGACATGTCTGGACGCCTATCTGAGTGATATGTCCTAGGCAGCTGCTTTGGCAGGGGGGTTGGACCCGATGATCTCTTGAGGTCCCTTCCAACCGCGACAATTCTATAATTCTATAATTCTATAATCCAGCTGTTTTTCTCTGCTTTTAGTCATTCTAGAAAGCCAACCAAGTCCTATTTGCTTGGGCCTTTTTGCCAGTGCTCCTTTTCATATGTTCAAATGTATGTTTACTACCTAGAGTTAATACAAGGTCAGGTGTGATCACTGGTTGCTAGATATGCATATCTCCTTTACCCATGTCCTTCACAAAATTTGGAATATTTAGATGTTATCCATTATATTTTGTCATGTCCCACCAAGAGAACAGTGTATAAGTATTTGTATTGACATATTGATAAGAAAACAAAATAGAGAAATGTATATTTCAGTAATTTTTCAATTATAGAAGCCACAAACAAACTTTTTTAGTTACTAATGTCACAGAAAATTCACTTTTTTAAAAATGAAAGGGTATACTGCTCTCTATCTTACTTTAGAAAAGCATCACTTAATATCAGCATGGAAAGATACTTTCATGTTGATCTTCAGTGAAGCTGCCAATACAGTTGAATGCTCGAAACCTACCAGTTTTGCTACTGGTAGGTGAGCCTGTCTCGAAGGCATATAAACTGTTGCTTGATAAAGAATAGAAATGAGATTTCATAAAGAAACAAATAGCACATTTAGGTGGTTCTACTAATGTAATGGTACTTTAGCATGTTGGTTTTTTTCCCACCCTTACTTTGACATATTAGCAATGCACTTAGTAAGACAGAGAGAGAGACTCTTCAGGTCAAGTAGCCTGGTTATATATTTATAGGTACCAAGCTAAAAATCATGCAAAGGACCAAAATCGTAAGAGAATAATCCATTATTTCCAAGCAGTATTGAATGAAGCAGTAGTTACTTGTTTTTTCTAACTACCAAATTAAGGGTTATAAATAAAGGACTAAGCACAGAGTGAAAAGTAGAATTTGAAATTAATGTTTGGAAAATATGTAAAACTCTTCATTTTTATCACAGTAATTGTGCCACATTTGTGTTGAACAATTTACAGAGCTTGAGTCTCCACCTCCTCCGTTGAATATGCATCTTAATACCTTGTTAGATCAGCTTGTTAAACCAGCTTTTGATTTATTGTGTTCAGGTAAAGGTTTCTGATTTTTAAAACATATATGCTGGTGCACACACACCATTTATGATCAGAACAGGACTATTCAAGTTCCTCATTTCCCATCAAAGCTAAAAAGGGCCAGAATTGCATATTTAGCTGTAGAATAAAACATGTAAGCCTCTTAAAGGGCCTGTTAGGACTTTTCTTATTAGTGTATTTATTTCTGTGTGTATTTATTTAGACAGAGATATGGATTTAAAATATATTTTTCAACTACAGTGGAAAAATAACAAAAGTAAGCTAGAGTTCTGAAAAGCTATGTAATGTCCTTACTAGATGAGAGGAAAAATATACCAAAGTTCTGAAGTGTCCATTTCCAATGCTGTAGGTGCAGGTACCATAACTCACACTGGTGGAGCCTGCAACCTTAAAAACATAATGGCTGGAGACTATGTCCCTGAGTTTCGGTTCTTCCAGTCTCCCACTTCAAGCAACAAGTTGCAGGTATACATTGTCTGAACTGGAGGCAGTGGGATTGTGTGTGGGAAGAATGAATTCAGGGATATGGCAACAACTATGTATCCCTACGTAGATTCATCCTGTAGGCATAAACAAATCGAGTGGATTGCTTTTGATGTTTAGAGACGATCTTAACTAAGGTGGAAAAAAATGAAGACCGTACCGAGGATTGATACAATTCTGTGGTGCTTTGGCAATCAGTGTCACAATAAAATTTTTACAAATAAAAATCCACAAAGAGATGGCTTTTTTATAAGAATTTTGACACAGTTTTGCAATGTCTTTGTAGTTTTCAATATTTTACAAAATAGATAGCCACCATCATTTCTATGGGATTTTTAGTTTTGGTGTTGGATTTAGGAAACGGAGGTAACAGAGAGAAACGTACTGCATAGCAGCAAAGTAGTTTCCTTAGCAGTGGATTGCCTCTCTTGCAGGTATCGTAACTTCCCAGAGGTGGTTAACGTTCTTGGTAGTGTTCCTAGCTTTATAACAGTTTCTATCTCGCTTCTGCCATTTTATAACGAAGTACAGTAAATGGGTGAGAAATTAAGTAAATACCCAAGGGAGGATCAAAATAATTTATACTATGCCACAGACATTTCAAGTCTTGCAGTCTCTGAGCAACCACTTGCTGAGCTGAGTAGCTCAAAATGGTAAAGTATACTCCATAAATCAGAAATCCAAGTCAGGGTTTCTGAAAAAACATTATTTTGCCAATGTTTTTATTAAAAACAGAACGAAATATGTAGTTTTAACATAGGCCTTTTGCAGTCTTCAAGGAATTTGAGGATCTTGAGAAAACAAACTTTATTTAAATGAACAAGTGGTGTATTTAGAAAGATATATAGTTATCAAGCTTTCTAATAATGGTAATGGTATTTATGCAAAATACTTTGTATAAACCCAAGAATTTTCCAGGTATCTGAAAATACGTGATTATCAAACTGTGGTGTATGTCTTTTAGAGCACTATATGCTAATTGTGCATGCATGTGAAATTAGCGATCAGCAGAGGCAAAGAATGGACAGACATGGAAATCAAAACCTTCACTTTATCTATGGAATGGATATATAACACATTGCCATATAGTATTATATTTCATACTGAACCTTGAGGCTATTATCTCAGGGAACAAGGGAGACAGTACATTCCCTGCATCTCAAACTCTGATGAAGCAGCAAATTAGTGCCAGTTAAGGTGTTGGCTTTTTTACGATGCAAATGCATCTGGTAGAAATGAAGCCTACAAATTAGCTTTTACTTAAGGCCAGTGAATAATTGTTATGGGGTAACAATTTTAGTTAATTGTTCTGGACTTTTACATTTTTTGGTAAATGGCACCAAGCAATAAAGTTATCAAATGCAGATACCATGTCCTGTGATTTGAACGCTAGCTTGTTTGCAGGTATTTATTTCACTGATAGAAAACATGAACTTTTACCCTGCAGTTGCAAGATGGCAAGGAAATAATTATGTTTATTCTGCTTAGCTTTATGCAGTGTGGCTTGTGTCTGATAAGAACTGACAACCAGCTACAAGCATATAAGAGGATGGGTACGAAATTATAAAATCAGGAATGTGATTCAAGTGCCATTTAGGATGGAAAATCTAGAATTTTAAAATGCTTTGTGGTTCTAACAGTAATGCTGCTTTCATTACTACTGTACCTCAAATCAGCAGAGAGAAAAGCTTCTGAAGTTAAGATTACCCATAGGATTTGTAAATCAGATTGATGGAAGTAATTGGTAAACTGCTTAATCAAGCCTTGCTTGGAGGTGAATAAGGACTGCAGGATAGAAAATGTAGGCTGTATAAGTAACCCAACAAGTCAGTAGAGTTCTTTTTTCTGAAAGAAACAAAGATAGCAGTAATTAATGACCCTGACTCTGTGCCAAAAAAGCTTTCTTCTGACAACTCCAACTTAATTAAAACTTAAGACATTTCAATGGCCTCAGAAAGCCCCTGATGGGGTGAACTCTTGCAAACTCGTGAGAAAATTTTGTAAATTAAAGGAAAAGATGTGTGTTACCACTGGTGCCATGACTCTAATCCCTGGCAGTCAAAGAATCTATTTAGCCAAAGCCTTTTCTTTTAACTGGCTCACACCTGCAGGCTTACTGGCACTTCCTCTGTACCAGAGAAGGCAGTTTTTGTGTTTTACGGAAGATCAGATAATAGGAGTCTTGCTGTTACTTTTGTTTTTGTGCATTGTTCATTAGGCTGTGAGTGTTGCAGGCACACTTGATATGCTTGGCTAGCTTGGGGGGAGAGTAGTGGCTGAATGCTTTAGGTGGTGCAACATTAGTGAGGATGGGCTGGCAAAAAAGTAAGTTTAATGCAAAAGTGCTTCAAATTAAACCTCACAGCTGATGAGGCAAGCTGAAAGGCAGAACCTGCTGTTCTTCACACATCCAAGTTACAAGGAACAATATTCTACACTGGACAGTGCTGGATTTAGACAAAAGAAAATGGGGCTTTCAGATTCTCCTTGCTCCTTTATATTAATATAAATTTTATCCATTATGGACCAACTGGTGTAAGACTCCTCCCCAGGTATGCTGTATGGAAAGGAAAACTCTGTTTGCCTTGCAAGGAGGCAGGCTAATTTATGAGTTGACCTGTCTGCTTTATTAATAAACATGGGATTAAATTCTAGAAATAACATCAGTTGCATACTAAGTGCTCTAAATAGTGACTTGATTTACATAAGAAAAAACAAGGACTTTAATTTCATCTCCTGTTCTAGCAAGTGCTCTTGTGTGTTATATTGTGAAAATCTTCTCCACCCCCCTTTTCTGTGGCAAATCTGGGTCTCTGAGGCAGTGAGAAGGTAATATTCTGGACCACCTTTTCCTTTTTTGGATGTTATCAGGGGGTGTGCTGTCTGACTGGCACAGGAAAGCCTTGCTCGAGTAGAGGTCAAAGCTTAGGTGTATTATTTTAGATGTAGATACCGGAGGAAAGGATAGAGAGCTCGAGGTACTCAAGAATCTCTTCCTTTGAACTTTTTTGAGAGTTTTGATGAGGCTAATTATGATGTTTGTTTTCATAGGTGATGATCCATAACGTACATGTGCTTGAGCTGACATTTTATTTTTTACTGTGGCTTGGGGAAGAGTGGGGGAAAATACAGTCACAGGCTTGTAACTTTTCCGTTGATTGGCATTTAATTCACCACATCACACTGACAAAAAAAAAAAAGGAAGGGGGAAGAGAAAAAAGAAGTCTGTAGGAGTTTGCAAAAATATACTAGATGTGTCATGTCTCCATAGTATTGGAAAGATTCACCTACCAGTTTGTTAGTAACCAGTTTCAGATGTTAAAATAAGAGTAGGGAAGATGGAGGGGGAACAGGGGGCAGAGGAAAGCAGAAATCAACATGTTTGATCCGATACAGAAACTATTGTCTGCAAGAATTTCAGGATACCAGCCATAATCTAACTAATCTTAGTCCAAATAAATACCACCTGTACCATTTGATATCTGAAGAGGAAAGCAGCCCAGTGTAACGTATTAGAAAGACTCCTAGAGTTGTACTGAGCTCCCACCAATAAAGTGATTGTTTTTGCAGTGCATTGCCATTCTTATTTTTGGAATCTATTTGTTGTGCATGTGAAATGGAAGTGCCTCAGTTTAAGTAAAATATGTTTTTAAAAAATAAACTACTGCAACAGAATATGTTTGGGAGTTGTAAAAGTTTTCCATTGAAAAAATCAGAATTTAAGAGGATCTTGTTACATGCTGTGGGCAGAAATCAGAGTCAGCAATGCTTGTGAAAAGATTTTTTTTTTTTA
>NC_140086.1:33169537-33237037 GCF_964237585.1 Gallinula chloropus | reverse complement strand
CACTTAAGTATTGTTTCTGCCCTGCAACGGCACGTTTTAACTCAAAGGAATAATATCAGGGAGGTTAAGCTTTTGTTAAAATGTCCATGAATTTTGACAAACAGATTAATAACCTTAATATTTCATAAATTAAGCTTGCTACCTAGAGTCACCCATATCTCTTCACATTAAAACAATCAGATCAGAGATCATTATACAGAAACCTAGGAATACGAAACTACTTTGAACTAAAGATACTGGCATTATTTGGATTTGCTATCAAAAGCTTCAGAGCAAAAAACGTAAAAGTAGGAGCCTCATAACTGTACCATTATTCTAAACATTAATTTGTTAAATTCTGCCATCTGTTTATGAAAATGTAATTGAAAAATTGCACTCCTACATCAGTTTATTGAGCTGATAAAAGAAGATACATTAGCAAAGACAGAAATATGCCATCCTAATGATCATGATAATATCACTGCATGTTAAAGTGCTCTTTTAACCTTTTTCAGTGGGCTTTACTGATATTAATTAATCAGCTTGAATGCTGTCAACATCTCAAGCACTAGAGTGCTAGTTCCAATTCTGTGCCAGGCATTTCTCTGCATCTTTTTCTTTTATATGTTTAGCTAGAAGAGCCTAGAAGAGCATTAGCAGAACAGTAGAGAGAGGCCTCTTCTTCCTGCCCATTGTTTACGCGTAGTATTGCCTGATGGAAGAGCTCATGTCCATAAGCCTAGGTTTTTCATGGTCTGTTTCATCACTGTTCTCAAGGACTTGCATAAATGAAAGATGGGATCGTTTGGAGATAAATATTGCTGAGAATACCACTTTAACCCTCATCATCTTCCATAGTACACTAAAACAGAGGGGAAAGGTAGCCTTTAGTGAGAAAGATGGTTAAACAAAAGCTTCTCTGACTTCTGAGACGAATGATACTTGAAATATTGCTCCTCAGTGTGTTTAAAACCAGAAAAATTTGCGTGTCTGCCTCACGCTTTTGTTTCTGCCGAGTAATAATGCTCTGGGATGCTTCCAACCTAATTGCTAAGATTAAATTGATAACGATTTACATGTCAGCTTTGGGCCAACAACTGATTCTAATGGACAGTGTTTCCTAAAGTTTTCTGTATATTCATTTCTTAGCATTCCTCCCCTTTCACTAACACTATGAGCACAGTTGATCTGGGAGAATGAACATGTGCATGTGCATGTTCAAAAAAAATGTGGGCATCTTAAAAGTATTAATAGTATTTTTTGAGCTTCTTTTGGAAGATAATATATTTCAAAGATGAGAGTGTAAAATAGCTAGTTATCATTGGAAAACAAGATTTAATTATTAATGAAACCAAGACATTGGCTTAGAATGAGAAGTGACTGCTTATTTACTAGAGATTTTACAGCAAAGGTAAATAATGAAATCTCTTTCCTAAGCTAACCTACATAGCGGTTTAGATTTAAAGGTATTTCTTAACATGGAAAATACAAATAAACATTTTAACTCCCCTTCAAAATAGTAAAATAGTCTTGAGTTTGTGCAGGTTTTGTGTGCATTTGTCACAAGCAGCTATTGTGGAAGTGGGATTACAGCCTGACAATTTCATCATGTCTGTGAAACTAATGTTTAGGAGGTGAAGTAATACAATGATGCTAATCCAGCTTTTTATAATCAGCCTCCTATGTATATAATATTTGCGTTATTGTCTGTGCAGGGTTTTCTTTTCCTGGAAGCATTCCTTATCTACTAGAATTCTTGTTTGACAAATGAGATTGGATTACCAAGTCACAGCTGTATACACTGGTTGATGTATGGCTGTAGGATTGATAATTCAGAAAAGCAATGTAGTATTGGGGGGTTAATTTTCTTTTCTTAGATACAAGAATCTAATGCTGCTTGCTAGATATTTTCTTCATTTTTGTTATCTAAGTTTTACCAGGTTTAGACTAGTTATTGACTCAGTTAATGTAAAAAATGTTGATATGCTGTCAATATTAATGTAGATGTCAGTCCAACACTAGTCCCTAATGTATGTAAGAGCAAGTATTTTTTACCTTGATACAGAAAGGCAGTCATGTGTGAGATTTAATATACATCCTAATCTATCTTGTCATTGCACTAGCCATGGGTGATGTGCTAATGTATGGGCAACCATTTTCTTTTTCTCTTCACACAATGGAATAGATACACATGAATGACAGCCAAGCCTCCGCTCTGTAATTATTTGGAGGGCAGTTAGAATGTACAGAAGGAATACAGTAGTTTTACTTATAGACTTGAAGTCTATGGCCTTTATTTTATTTTATTTTATTTTATTTTATTTTATTTTATTTATTTTATTTTATCCTATTTTATTTTATCTAATTTTATTTTATTTTAAATCTTTCAGGGAACCATATGAGCACTAATAATTGGAAAAAACCCCTCCCTCCAAAAAAAAAACCCATTAAAAAAACCCCCAAAGAAACCCAAAAATAAAAGAAATGGCTAAACCCACGTAAGCTTTGTAACAAACACAGCATTTGTAATTTCAGTTCCCAGTCCTTACACACCCAGCCAAATATTTTTATGTATTTGAATGCATTGTTTGTGCTGATATCATAATTTTGATTCACTTTCTTGGCAAAATATATGTTTTACAATACAGAAGAGATGTCATCAAATATTTCTAAAAAGTTAATAAGCAGATGAGCTCTTTAATTAAATATTTTTTTAATATTAATTTTCCTTTCCCCTTTCTCAATTTCTGTTTTCAAATTGTGAAAAATTATGGAAATATGGGATTGCGAATATAAGTTGACACAATGTAAGATAAGCACGCAAAAATTAATGTCCAAAGCATGTCTCATCTTTGTGCATGTTGGCAAAACCAAAACCCTGAATATTGCTTTTTATATAAAAGACATTTTGATGAGATGGCAGTTTCCTAAAAAGCGAGTCCAAAATTACATATTTCTTAACACAGCTTGAGTCAACATATCTTTGACTTCTCATATTAATTTATAATATAGCTTCCTTTTGTTCCTCTTTTCAAACTGTAAGAAACTGTCTCTACGCATTCAATCTGTCTTTGTGTGAGAGAAAATGAAAATGAGGCACCGATTGCAATTTCAGCATTATTTTTACTATATATTTAGGGAGGGAGGGTACATATTCTCCCCTGTGGTTGGACACTATTATTTGTAGACTAAATCTATTGCTTTCCTAGCACCTTCCAGCGTTCAACTCAGAATTAAAGTCACTATGCTCATCTTCACTAACTCTAAACTGAGACTGGTATAATTTCAACACTGGAAACTGCATGCAAAATTCTGCACACAGCACTTTATATAGAAATATTCCATTTAGCACACAGAAAAAAAAAGAACCCAAAAACATTCTATTTTTAGAATATATGTTATAATCCCCATGCTACTTAAGTTTCCTATGAGTATTCTTCTTCACTCAGACTAGTAATATAAGGCTAAATTGTTACCTTATGTTTTCATGGGGCAGGTTTGTGACCACTGACAGTTATAATTTACAATGATTATGGACATTAGCATACTTGACTGTCGCTATTATTTTTATTTCAAATACAAAGACTTTCAGTGGACTAAGGGTGTGAGGACTGGATGTTTTATCTCCAAGGAATGCTACAAAGTTTCAATCAGTACCAATACTTATTCACAGACAATAGGAAGTATTAATTTGCACCTTTGAGACAATCAAGTGTAAACCCATAGATTGAGTCACAGTAGGTTCTTCTGTGTGTCTACTGATCTGTTTAGCTACCTGGTCCATGGCATAGGATCTGAATATTTGTTGAAGCTGCCAAAAGGAAAGAGGAATGCTGTCAAATGCTTTAATATGCAAATAATTTCTGCTCACTAACGAGTTTATAGTGCCTTTTGTGTCAGCACTCATTCAAGTAAACTTCATGCAAACTTCAGTGTTTCTAGGTTTCTGAATTAGGTGTATAAACTTTGAAGTGATGCTGAAATTGTGTGACAGGCAGAAGATGTGTTCTTACAAACATGGCTTTTGCAAGGTCAACATTTTCAGAATATCCATTCAAATTAATCATTAATCTTCCACCTTTTATAACTTAAATCACAAAATCTATTGCTAGTTAAAATTTATGTTAGGGTTTAAATCTGAATTACTTACCTGTAAATGCTACTATCTCCTCTTGTATCTCATCGTGTTGCCGGTAGTATGTCAACATGTAGGTACTGTGAAGATCTTGAATTAAAAATATCTACAATAAATTGTTGGAAAGCCTAAGAATAATGATTTGAAATTGAGCATAAGTGCTAAGTTTTTCAGCAGGAGTAGGAGCAGGTCTTTGGTTGAACATAAGGTGTGTGTGTATCTGTGATTTAAATTTTTTTCTCCTAAGTGTTTAAAGTGCACAAGACCAGTTCATTTAGTATCTTTGCAACCTGTCATGTTAATATGTAAATACATGTGCATATGTATTTAGACAAATCTAAAAACATGCATTATTTACATGCTGTAAGAGATTTTTTTCTGAGCCATTACAGTCTATTATGTAAATATGTATTTAAAGGGCATAATATTTTTTTTAAATTTCATTGGGTTTTTGACTTGATAGGTCATAATGGCTAGGATCCCTTACACAGTACCTCATAATTTATTTCAGACGGTATTATAGATGTTGCTGTGATGTTAATATGAATTTGCATATAAAATATGCTTCAAGAAGTTACTGTACACATAAAGATTAATAATTCACTGATTTTAAATGGAAGAGAGAACATCAAAATTGATTAGTTCGCATAAGGGTAAGATTCATCCTCTCTGTAGAAGGACAGCACAAAACCTAGGCATCATTTAAGCCTCACTTAAGCTCTCAAAATGCAGCTTAAATAGATTTTAACTGGTGCATAGGCTTTGCTCTGGCAATCAGTGAAGTAGTGAATTTAATCCGCAAGAGAATAATGTATTTCTAAATGCTCCCCTTTTCTAGAAGTGAATTAGTATGTCTCCTAGGAGCTCTAAACTTCCAGCAGTCCCCCAAATTTTACCTCATTGTTTGCAAGAGAGGTGAAATCCAGTTTTAGAAGAAATGTGTGAAGCACCTTTCTCAGTGAGGGATCCCATCTGTTTTGGGTCATGTCTGTATCAGCAATGGAACACAGTACAGAAACGGCTAATCTAGTTCAGAGTACATGAATACATCCACTATATCTGGAGGACCATTATTTATCTCAAATTTAGATTCTGTATCATGCAACTTTAGATTCCAGCTCATATTCCATAATTAAATATGGAATTCAGCCATTCAGTGGACTTTGAGGTGCCCTAAAGTTCATTATTATTCATGGAAACTGTGTTCATACGGTTACTGTGACGAGTTTTAATGTTTGAATGTGTTGATTTTCATTCAACAGATATGACTAAACACAGACAGAAAGGGAAAAATAATGGGCTCAGATTGTTCTTTACCAGCTAATACTTCTGGTTACGGGACAGTGCTGGCACTAGTAGATCGTTTTGTAATAGGAACCTGACAGCCGCCAGTAGCAGATGCTAAGGGAACAAACAGAGGAAGAGGTCAAGCATGTAGTCATGCTTCCCTGGCATAGCATCCCAGCTTCTGGCAAGCTTTCCAGACATCTAGTTTTCGGCAGACCAGGCCTAAGCTGTGAGCACAGGAGAACAAAGAATACCTACGGAGTTTAATAATGGAGAGTGTCTCAAGAGGGACAGTAGAAAGAGGGAAAGTGTGGCTTGGGCTCCAAAACCTGCTGAGATTGAGGATGTCAGAAGTAAATAGACATGTCTAAATAAGTGTGAAATGGCAGAAATGTAGTTAAACTGGATTTGTGTTGGGACCTGGCTGTTGTAAAATACATTTATCTAATACTTTGTTTCTAAGCAATACATTTTGAAGTAGAATAGCTGTTTGTAGGATATGTCTAGGCTCAGATTGCAAAAACAGCTGCAGGACCTAACTTGAGTCAGGCCTGTGAAATAATACCAGTATATAATACACAAAATATGCAAAACCCCACGAGATCAAGCTCTTTGAATAATCTGTCAATGAATCAGTGCAATAATTGCTCCTGGGCAGCATGACGCATATTGAGCCCAGGGTCAATTGGTAGCTACCTAGCCCAGGTGGGATAGCACAGAAAAGGCCTTCTGTCCTTGTTACTGACTCTTCCTGTAGGGCAAATATTCCTGGCAATAGAAGAGGAATGGATTTCAATGAATCTTTTCCAAACATATTAAAACTCAAAGCTAATTGGAACTAGCCTAAACCTGGGTAATGTACTTACTGGTCACAGTTACGCTTTTAATTAGAATTCATTGACTAGGCAAAATTAAGAATCATGTTAAAACCAGTTGAGTTAGTTTGGGTTGTTTTGAAGGGTTTTTCTGGTTGCTTTGTTGGGGTTTTGATGGGCTTTTGTTGGTTTGCTTTTTCTGGTTTGTTTGTTTGTTTTTTGTTATAGCAACCTGTTGAGTGGTAAGCCAAGTTCTAATGGGCCTTGAGGAGAAAGGTCCTGATGGGAACAGAAATACTAGTCTTAGGTAGGGCAGGACCACTTCAACAAGAAATGTGATGCCTTGTTGAACTGAGGCCTGGGCTGTGCAGGGATATACTATACTGAAAAAAAGTATTTCTTAAACTGTCCCTGTTAGATGCCACATGACACAGGACTGTGGCGTGAATTCCTTTCATTATCACCTATTTTCTTAACTTAATCTTCATGGATTAAAACTACGCTGTCCTTCTGGCTTTATACCTATATAGGTAAACGTATATAGATATCAGCTTCTATATCTGTAATAGAAGCTGCACAATATCATTGAATGTATTAATTGTTAGAATTAGTTTAGAAAAAAGTAATACTATTGAGCAGTTGTATACACATAATTCAAAGAAGTCCTCTGGAACATGTGGATAGGAGCAGCTTGCCATTTTAAAGCAAAAATATGAAATAATGTAGTCTTTTGGGAGCAGAACTTACATTACCTATGCTCTGTGTGATAATTTATTCACATTCATATTCTGAATGTTTACTGGTATATTTTATAGGAAGTCATTACAGTCCTTGTTTGAAAAACAGTCTTTTGGTGATTATAGGTCTCATCCCTTTTGAATTTGGAGGGAAATACCAGATGTTACTATTCCCTATAGTGGGTCATTGTATTAATATATATCAAAGAAACGTTTCAACTATGTGAGCCTGAAAAACTTTCAGGGATTTTTATTTGCTGGGATTTTGTTTTGCTTTTTACACTTAACTTTAATACATTCCAAATCAATTATCTTTCTGTTTTGATTAAAAGAATCATATGAGTCCAAATTGAGACTCCATTACTCACCTTTTAGCCTGGAATAAATTTTCTTTTTAAAAACCCTGTGAGAAGGGGGTTAGAGGGGAAGGAGGGAAAGGAAGGATGGAGGGAGGGAAGCCTCAACAGTGGAAATGCTGACCAAACCTTAACTATAGCATCATGAATAGTGACACTATAATACAATGCTAACAAGGACTCCTGAGATAAATACAACATCAATTAAAGGCTTGCAGGTGTGTCACTAGGGGTGGATAAAATAGCGAATGGGAAAGGATTTGTGCCAGCAGACCTTATGGTTTTGTAGTAATTAGTAATCTGTGCAGGTGTCTATTATGACTAACTGACAATAAATCTTAGTTTCTGTTTTGAATATTGCTTTTGTTTCCCAAGTTCCATGCCTGAAGGGGAGAAAGAAAATGACTAGAAGATTAATTACTGCAATGGTTACTCCCAAAAAGATAAAATGGAAAGTAGTAATCCACTGAATGAGATTAAATGTTTTTCTTATTATTTTCATATTTTATTTTGATAACAGAGAAATGAAGGCAGTGTAGGTTTGTGGGGGTATGTATGTACTGATTTTTGCATAATGATGGAAAAATAAGTGTACTTTGTCAACAGCCTTTCTTCGAGTTGTGTGTATAAGGCAAATTTTTTTTCTACTTCAGCAAAATGATGGAAAGGTATCCAAACCCTCTACATTTGTGCAGTAACCTCTAATTCTAAGTACAGTGACAAACTGTAAGTAAATTTTACCACAGAGCTATGTTTTCCTTAGCCTCTCCATCTGCTCGTTTTTGACACCCCTGTCATTAACTGTCATTTTCCTTTAAATATACAGTGAAGCTGAAAGGCCAGCTCTACATCACATCATTTCAGATTAGGGGCAGTTCCTTTGAGCTGAGCACTGTTTAGGTGTCAGAAAGAAGTCTCTGACCTCTCTCGTACCACACTGCCGCAGGGCCTTAATTAGTACTGACTCCAGCCATTACTGCAGAGAGGACAAAGGCGACCACATCATTTTTCTACTTAGGAAGTTAGCGTCTGACCTAATAACTTGTCCAGGCTCGCAGGACACTGTAATGGCCACACAATGGCAGTGGGGATTATTTGTCAGATTCTTTCCTCTAAATGTAGGATAATCAGGAAGTTAACTATTGTATCCTTCAGTCTTGCAAGGGTTGTTTTAGGGTTTCACTCTGTTGATTTGTCTCATGGAAAGAGACAGAGAAGGAGTCAGGTATTCAGAAAAATAAAGAGGGCGATAACAAAGCATAGAGTGGGTTTTGTCCTGGCTGTAAGTATCTGATTATTTAAAATATCACTCTTCTAAGAAGATCTGATCTAATGCTATTGAGCTTGGTGGAATTTTAACGCTTATTTCATGAAGAGCAAACTCAAGTCTACAATCAAGTGACTTCATTTTTTCTTGCTCCTCCTTCCTTTATCCCACCCTTCTTCATCCCATCCCCCACTCTTCTACCAGAAATTCACTCTCCTATGAGAAACATTTTACAAGGCTTTTGGCACAGCATTTTTGGTCTATTTCACTAGAAATCAGAATTATTGCATCAGACATTAGCATTATACAGTCCCACTGAATCTCCTTTATTTTCCTATTTGTTTGGTACCATTCCACTGAAAAAACTTCATGTCAGACTAGAATCACTTCTGAACCTAGATCTCTCTCTTTCTTTTTTTTTAAAAAAAGGTATATTTTATTTTTAAAATTAAATAAAGCAGTTGAATTTGCTATAGAAGTTGCACGGTCTCACACCATGTTCCTTTATTATCAGCCAGTGTCACATGCTGCAGCACAGAAACACACTTTATGCTACTGCAGCAGAAATCACTTTCACTGTAAATACATTTCAGAGTGTTGGCAAGACGATCAGAAACTTGCAGCAAGCTAAGACTCTGCTGATGATCAGTTTGTCAAGGTATAGCTGTAAGTATACTTAGTATTTTTGAAAGCTCTTTAACTGTAATCGATTCATCTACTAGCTTAAGGCTTCATTTTTGTCATTCTTCTGTAGGTAAGAAGCAATTCTTCCTTCCTGCCCTATACCCCCCTCAAAATAAAATTTAATAATAATTAAAAAAAAAGATAAGGAAACACTAGAAAATTTGGGTTTTATTCTGATATGCTTTTTCACACATCTTGCATTTTTAATACTAGTTTGGATTATTTTTACTGTGGTGACTTTGAGCCAGATTGGAGTCTCAGAAATACTGTAAAGTTACTACATCTCTAAGGAAATCTCTTCTGAAGTGATCACAAAAAGGTAATTACAATATTATCAAAGCTGCAAAATGTTGCATAGTGTTTCTTGTGCTCAAACAGTATCTAAAGCAATAGAACACATTTAAATTCTACAGCAGGGCCCAAAGTGAGCACAATTTGCAAGAGATTAGATGAGTTTCTATATAGAACAATAACATGGGATAAGACTGTTGGGGCCAGAACCCTTCAGTCTATGACAGCATGATCAAGCATTATTTCATTCAGTCTATGAGCTGAAATAAGAGCCAATAAAGTGTTTTGGAGTCATACTTTGACTACATATCATATCTTGCAATTTCCTTATTCTCTTTTAGATTACCCCCATACATTGATTTTTTTTCTGAGAAGCAGGGAGGTGAACTTTACCTTTCTGAGCATAAATAATTCCAGCTGCAGAAATGTTCATTTCACTTGAAAGATGCAGCACAGGAGAGACCTATGTTACAGAAGGTACTTCTGGCTTTCTGTGGATCTGTAGGGCTATAGAAGTTTATTCTCCAAAACCAAGAACAGCGTTTGCTGGCAGTGATTTCAGCAATTTAGCTGATGCTTTTGCCCTCCATTTGGTAAAGAACAATATCTGGTCTGTGATTCCATTAATAAGTTAGATGAAAATTTTAAAGGGCCACTGCCTAGCAACTTCCTCTTCTTGAGGATTGGGAGCGTTATTGTGGAAGTCACATTAAACTAGGATACCCGTCATTTTCACGTTGCACTGAAGCACTCAAGAAAGGGAGTTGGAGAGGAACCTCAATGAAACATAAAGGCATCCTGGATACAGGGGTCCCTCCCATCTGCAACTGAGTCAGTCCTAGGGGCATTGCAGGCAGCCAGGTTCAGCAGTCATGGATGAATGGAAAAAAGGGGGCCCTCTGTCATTTATTTAATCAAGATTAAACACTTTTTCAGATTGTTGGCCACTTTACTGCCTCTCCACACTGGTAGTGAAGCAAACAAGTTGTCCTAGAAGAGGGTTATGAGAATGCCTGGGCTGGGGGTATAGAAAACAGGGAATGTGGTGAACTAATTTGTGTGAAATTGTCTCTCTCACCAGAGACTTCCTTTATCTTGTGCCCTATGTGCAGGGCTAGAATATTTTCTAAGCTGGATAAGGCAAAATTCAGGATTCAGATTCAGGGGAATGGAAAGACACTGGAAGGTACTACGGGAAAAGGAACTAAATAATTGAGATCATATTTGTGTAAATGTATTTGGGTTTATGTGGCCATTATTTGTGCATATGCACTAAAGGCAGAAAAACATAGATGGGCATTAATAAATGAAGTCTTATCTGTCCTTGTATGAGTGTGACTGAGCTTGTGATGGCTGCTTTTGCAATATTTTTTCATGTTGCTGGTAGCTAATAGATATTTTCTAACTTTCAACGTTTTTTTTAAAAAAAAAGTTGTTAAAGTTAAAAATAGTCCAGAAAGGAAGAAAAACCAGAGACAAGAAATACTTGGAGATAACATTAAGGCTTTGACACAAACTAAGAAAAGCCTGAGAAATCAAAGTTGAGGTTGACATTATATTTTTCAACTGTGCCTCTGTGCCTTCCTCAGGTTTTTTCTCTTTTTTTTTTTTTCCCCTATCTTGCCATGCAGTAAGATAAAGAGACAGTGTCAAACAGAATATTCTAGATTTTGTTGGTTTGAGTCATAACCTTACTGTTGCTAAGACCTACCTCTTTGGACTGTGAATATTTTTTTTTTTGTCTTAATGGTGTAGTTAGAAGAGTCAGATAGTTTTAAAGTATATTCAACCATCCTTTTTACTTACTTTTAATCAACTTGTTCTTCCGAACAAGGTATGGAATTGATAGCTGTTATTGATTGCTTGTAGCATTACCTAATCTTCACTAAATGTAGGAAGCTTTTCAGATTTAGAAAGGTGGCAGAAAATGTCTAGTAATGATGCTGCTGGGAATTGAAGCTCAATACTGTGGTCAGTATAAAAGTGATATAGCTATAAGAGGTATTTTATTATAAAGCTATTGTTTGTTACCTAAAAGCTCAGGCCGGTGTAATTTACAGAGATTTTGAAGTTCCTTATATATTTATCAGCTGTATCAGTATTTCGTTTATTCCAGTTTACACCAAGAAAAAACTTTTATTAATGATAGTGTGCTGGAACTTTGGAAAACTACAGAATGGAAAGAATACAGTACTGTAATAATGTAGAAAAGAGAAGGCATTTATGCTTTCAGTACAAAGGGAAAATATAAGAAATCATTACTAAAACAGATATAAACGTGACCTTCACTGTGGTTCAGTAATTATCCTAGTCCACAGTATGGTGTTTGTATCATGATTTCCCTTATTTCCTCTTTGTTTTCATTTTTATCTGGGTACTTCACTGGTGAGTAATAGCTAAAGGGAACCCATTATGCAAGGCGAGCATTCAGTTTGCAAGTGAATTTGCTTGTAGCTATTGCCACATTTGAACCTCACTAATGTATGTAAATTAAAAACTCTGGTATTCGGATCGCTCCTGTTTGAAATAAAAACAGAATCTGATCATTACAATCTGCAAGCCAGGTATTATCACTGGACTAGTGAGCCGCTGATGATAAATTGTACTGAATAGCTTGTGGATAGAATATTTTATCTCAGTTCTCTATCACACAGCACTGCATAAAATAAGAATGATTCATCAAGCATGAGAGCTGGTGGTTTATGAAATTCATTGCTCACGGCAAGTGTATTTTTTAAAATTCAAAAGACAAAGCAACTCACAAGGGTTATTTAGTAATCAGTGTGAATTACTTCTAGGTATAAGCCTTAGTGGAAAAAATTAAAAATACATTTGCTGTACAGGAAGCATTATTGCTGTAGGTGCTATAATTTAACTGCTTCTCATCTATAGCTTTTTTGTGTGTGTGACCATTTTGGATTCCAATCCTCCTCCCCTTTATTTTTAAAAGTGAAACTGCATAATCAGTTGTAACAGGATTATTACATCGAACAAGTCTATTCTGTGCTCTCAGCAGAAACATCTTCAGGGGCTTGTACACCTTAGGCTGCTGTGGATATTTTGTTTATTCAAAAAGACATGTAAAAGGAGAAGAGCAATATAAAGTCATCTTTTTTCCTTCAGATTTACAGTAAGAATGTTTCATTTCTTCTTGTGTATTGATGTCCCAAGGCAATGTTCCAAATGAAAAGATAATAACTTATGAAGAAGTGTCAAAAACTAATTAAGTTTTGTAACTTGTTTTTCCTTCACATAAAGTATATTTTTCATCACACTGTCCAGTCACATGCTGGGATTCTTGCTAACATCATCACATGCCAGTC
The DNA here is from genome assembly GCF_964237585.1 of Gallinula chloropus. NCBI lineage: Eukaryota > Metazoa > Chordata > Aves > Gruiformes > Rallidae > Gallinula > Gallinula chloropus. The sequence continues at coordinate 33,224,163 of NC_140086.1, read as the reverse complement.
ACACCAAGTCTCAGTGGTTCTTCTCCTCCTGTCATTATTTTCAGCATCAATTAATTTTCTTCTGACCTTGCCTTTAGAAAATGTAGCAGGGAATTATCAGTGCATGCTTTGCACAGTCTATTTGGAAGGCATTAGGCCACTGTGTGTATTCGAAAATGGAGTAGGCCAAACATTATATTTTCTCACCTGCAGGGTTGCCTAGTAACCTGAATTAAGGATTTTCACCAAGCCTTCAAGACAAATAGAAAAACTGTAAAGCAGGTTGACCCAGGTGGGAGAGTCAGACCCACTGATATAGATTAGCATTTTGAGTGGGGAATATAAAACGCAGCTCCTCATTAACGTTTATTGTGGAAATAGTTTTTGTAATTAAAGCAGCCTATTTTCTCAGCAAGCAAAAAGAATGTGATGCATCATATTTCACCGTTGCTAAATTTGTGTTATGAAACACACTTTGTTTTAGTTTTTGACATATTATTTGCTTGTAGGCTGTCACAATTGAACACATTGAAAGGATTGAGGAAACATCTTTAAAACATGTAAATGTATCTTTGGTGGTGTTCTCGCTAAAAGCATGCACGCTTGCCTATGTTGGGTAGCGATTCACATAGATATGTTCAGCTTTCATTTAATCACTTCAAGGAACTAAATTCCTTGTTTAATGTATTGCCATTGAAAAGAAAGATTAGTGTACTTTAGAGGTGGGGGTCATTCTTTGTAACGCTATTACAGCTTTGTCCTTGACATGCAAGATTCCTCCAGAAAAGGAAGAGGAGGGGGGGGAGCTGGAAATTCTGCCTCAAAGGTACAAAGCAAAGAAGTAGCACAATTAGGATGTCGGCACATAGTGACAGTCCTCTGCAAATGATGGTGTCAGGCCACTGAGGGGCCGAGGGTGGCAGGAGTGACATTCACCCTAGCAAGATGGAAATAAATGCCCTGTTTGATAAAAGAAAACAGACAATTTATGTATACCCTGAAGAGTTAACAGCTAGTGAGCCATTCCTATGGGTCAAGTGCTGCATTTGCATTTTGATGGGATGTTATCAAGTAATTAATGCACCAGTCAGGATTTATTACCTCAGGAGTGAACTGAAAGGTTCATTACAAAATCGGTTTCACTTGAAGATAGGCATTTCCTCAGAGTTAGCTTTTGACATGTTGTTCCTAGCTCTCTCTGCCTGTGGCAGCAATGGTAGAAGGCCAGTGAGGTGAAATTCATTGCTTAATAAGGGCATTCACTTTGGGTATTCTTGTGATAATAAATGTATACATCAAGGCCGCACTGCCTTGTCAGTTTAATTGCTTCTTGTGCTCCTTAACAAGCCAATCTTAATCAGTCTGGACCATGTTATGAATAATTTAGGGATCAGCAGACTTCACGCTTAATAAGATGTACTAGATTATAAAACTTAAGTGCACTGTTTATAGAAAGCATGCAAAACACTTTAAGTTTTTATTAGCAGCAAGGAAAAAAAATCCAAACCCAAACCCAAACGTAGTGGTGAGTTATTCTAACATTTGCAGTTTGCGAGCAACAGCTGTGTTTCTTAATGCTGAAACCCCCCTCCACTTTTGTTGAAGGCCCACAGTTCGGCCTTTCTATCCCCCTAAGCCTCCGTCAGACATAATGGGAAATTTGAGTAGGCCATGAGATTAAAGCTCAGAATCGATGGCCAACCAGCAATTGTCATTTTAGAAAACATTCTTTTATCTTTTTAAATGCAAAGCAGATCTTATTTTAAAACATTTTCTGATGGACAAAATTACCTTTTTGTTGTTGGTGGCTGATGGCCTACGTGGATTTTACTGCAATTATTTAGATTTGAGATGGAGCTGCAAAACCTATATCAGCAATAGGATTTTTAAATGGTTTCCCTTGTTTAATAATACAGGTGAAACGTAGAATATACTATAAACCATTCATACATAAAATGCAAATTATAGTAAAGTAAAATAATTTTTATTTGTTAAGGTAATACAGAAATACATTTTAAAATAACAGAAATAGTTTCTAATCTCTCTGAGCCTATTATGATTTCTTCATTTAATAAGTATTGTTTGATTGAAAAGGAACAGTTAACCTTTTTGTTTTAAAAGAATTCTTTGTCCTCCATTTTACCTCAACATTTGCAGGCTATAAGTTGTCCACAGAGTAATGCATCATTCAGTTTATGACATCTAATAAAGGCCTACTGCAAGCATCAGAACCAGGTGCTTCAACAATTTTCCTTTCTGCTTGTAGCTGCTTCTGCTTGTTCTCTTGTAGCCTAAATAGGAAAAAAAAAACCCAACCAACAAAAAATGCAACATTTTTTGCTATTTCCTTTTTTATTCCTTTCTGTTTAAGCCTTGACACATGCTGACAGCACTACGGTATCATTTGATGTTCATGTAAACAATAGCTGCATGTATTTCTGAACACACAGTGTATTTATTAGTATAAATAGAGATGTAATTAAAGGCTATGCTTTCAGTCATTAGATAATGTATTAAAATAATGTTATTGTTCAAATACATCCATGAATCAGGAAGATAGGTACCAGTAAATGAAAAACAACTTCAAACCTATTTCCCAACCTATAGCTGGACTATCATACTCCTTTGTTCTTGTGCAGGTTAATAGAGATTGAGGAGATGGGCAGAGGAAAAGCAGTGCAATTTTCTGCTATTTAAGCTTGGCGAAATGGCACTCTTCAGGAAGCAGCAAAAAGTATGAAAGCGTAATAGGCATTTTAAAAGTAGAAGTCCATATAGCTGCTTGAGGGATCCTCAGATTTAGGCATGCATAGAATCACGAATGAGATAATCAGCATTGTGAAATTGAAACCTGTCTGCTGCCTGCTGCTGTTCTTCCCTCTTTCAGTGGAGTGATTTGTAACACTCATCTTCTTCAGGCAAGGCAGCCTTCAAGATTATCCAGAACTGTCAATAGTAATTGCCAAAGTATTTTATTACCTACAGAAAATCAAAGGAATTTTATAACCAACAGTTATCAAGTTTCAATACACGGTATAAAGAGAGCAATTTTAGTTGGAATACAATCGTGTTTGGCTTGCTTTAATGTTCTTGAGACAATTCCTGTGCAACCAACTACAACACTCACTGTATTTAAGCTGGAGGCAAGAATACGCATATGTACTTGTAGTTTAAAAAAATTACATAATGCTTACAAGCTTCTGCAAGCAAGTGGTTTTTAATTGCCATACAAACTATGCCTTAGCTAATTACTTCTAAAAAGAATGAGGTTTATATAAAACTCGAGATGACATTTTGAAATTCTGGCAGTAGATACAAGTTTAACTGGGGCATTCTCTGTCATGAGGTAAATAAAGTGCCTGAAATTAGCAATATATGACACTGATTATAAAGTCTGAAAACATTAATGTTGCAGTTCTTATTATGTTCTCTGAATATTATTGCTATGTGAACCGCGATCATGATTGTCAGCCATTCATTTAACACAATTCTGTTATGCTACAGGGTCACCCATGATTCAGAGCTTTTCAGATGCTTAGCTTCTTACTCAGGCTATGCATGAGTGATGATTGCATCTTCTGTCCAATGGTGTTTTTCTGAGGAATGCATCTCACTGTCCTTTCCTGATACCAGCTAAAAGAAAGGTGTGACTGTCTAAATGCTTGGTGGGAGAAAATTTAGATTCTATTTTTGACAGTGTATTTGTGAAAAATTAACTGGCATGGGGAAACGCCTCTTTTTAACTTCCAGATCAGATGGGTGCACTTGTATTTTGAGATACGTGTGCAAGATTTTATTCAAGGTGCCAAAAGACAGGTATAATTTCTACTGAGATGCTGTGCTGGAAGAGAAATAAGGCATGGAAAAAAATTATACTGCTGCAGCCATGAAGCCATGATTATAGCATAAAAGAAAGCTCTCCTTTCAACTGTGAACCTCCTTGCTCTTTCTACATAAGCTTTTCTTTCTTTTTTTTTTAAGAGAGACCTGTTAATTAAATTATTAATTGTTGTTGAAAGGGTAAAGTACTTTACCAAGAACATCCTTTCATAATTCTGCAATATATGAAAAATTTACCAAAATGGTAATTAGGGGAGAGGTTATTTATATACTATTAAAATGCTGATGTTGTAATTATCAGAGAGTTATTCAATTACACCGGGTAATAGACATTTTTAATATAAGGAAGATGACTAGCCTGCTGGAAATTTGCTAATATGATGAACCTATGCTGAATCTTGTATTTTTTTCACTGTTAACACTTATATTAGTTTATTTGTGTTGTACAGTGTGTGAAACATGCTTTGATACACCACTCCATCCAGTACTTCTACATGGATTACACAAGTGCATTTTATATATGCATCAGTCAGAAGAAACTAAACTGTACCTTTTTGTATAAACTTAAGTTACTTCACCTACGTATCCTGAAACAAGGAACATTCAAAGTTAACTGTATAGTTAATACAATAACATCATTACATTTCTTGTTTACATTGAGCTGTGGGTTTGAACTGAATAATGACAGAACAAGTTGAAGTTTGCACTTTTCTGGGCCCAGACCTTGGTATTTAAAGTAGCTGAGTGTGAATGCTATTCCCTTTAGCCCCTGATTGTCTTAGAATATTGTCCAATTAATAAAGCTGAAATTGGCATAAGCCATAACTAAGTGTGTGGCATGGGCATCTAATCACTCTAATATATAAATGTTAAGTATTAAGTTTTTGTTTGATTAATTTTAATTTAGACTTTTGCCACTTGTATATTTACTCTAAGCATTTTACAAGTCTCATTAATTTGTTTATTAAAAGGAAGGAATAGAAACAGTGCAGAGGAAGCATGTATGATATTATTCCCAATACTGACCAGTGATCATTTCTCTAATCAGATGTACAGCCATGAAGGCTGTCTTTATATAATGGTGATATGGACATGTGGATGTAATACCATTTTCTCAGACGAGGAATAAAATGCCTCCAATCCTAAGTTGATTGTAGTATTGGCATTCAAAGATTCAGAGCACAGGAAAAAAATCTGTCTGTGCAAAGCTATATTACAATTCATATTAATTTACAATGTCTATTAATGAAATTAAGTTAACCTTTTTAAAGTGTACTTTTCCTTCAGAAATTCCAGAAAGAAAGTTCTTGGAAGTTTTAAAACAGGAGGGAAATGAAGAACAGGATATTTGTTGATCATAGTTCAGATATATCTTTCTGTTAGAACACAGAGCCTGACAAAGCTCCAGTTAAAATCAGTTTAGCACTAGCACAACTCTGTTAAATTTAGTGGAGCTAGTCTTAATTTTCATCAGTTTGAAAATGTCACCAGTTTGTCTCTCATTACTGTAGAGAAATAAATTGTATTTCTGTCTTAAATCTTTGTTTGTTTAAACACTGTACTGTTGCATTTAACATTGGATTAGGTAGGGTAAGAGTTTACTGAGAGATTGCACAGCTGTATTTGTACAGAGCTGTACCTGATTCCGACCTCCTGTAGTGTGAGCAGTGGTAACTGAACTGTTTCTGTGTTGTTCACTCACTCTGTCAGATCGAAACTCAGCTCAATAGTATTAAACTAGCTCCCATTTGAAAGATTTGTCTTACAAAACCCTGAAAACTGCTCTGAACATGCATACATTGATTTTGTTGCTGGAATCTCCTGAGCTTTGATGAAAAGGAGACTCCACATGCAGGTGAAAGAGGGTTTACCTCTTCAATATTAAAAAGAGAAGATTAAGGATTTTTGTTCAGCTAAGGCTGAACTAATCAGTGGCATGCGAGGGTAAGAGAGTTGGCCTCGTGCCTATAGTATGATAATGTTATTTTCTTTAGTTGAACGACAAGTTCAAATTTCTCCAATAGCTGCTTTGGAGTAGCTGTCTACCATTATTCCCATTTGCACAGCTAATTGAATGTCCTGGGGTGCAGAAGTAAAGGTTTTTATTTTAGTCACAGAGAGGGAGGTATTTGTCATGTTCATTGTGGGAAATTTGCTTAAATTTTCTCCTGGAAAAGATGTAACTCATATCAATTCACAGAAGAACATCTGTACGATACTACTCTAAATGCTGAACAGTTTAGTATTCATGGAAGAGATAAGGCATTTTTTGCAATCAGAAGTTTAGTTCCATTCCATTTAGTTCTATTAAAGTGTAAAAAAAAATGGAGATGAGTGATTTTCCCAAACTTTTATGTTTTGGTCTAAAAAAAAAGAAGTTAATTTAGCCTTGTAAGTTGGAGAACTTTTTTGTCCTCACTGCAGATGTTTCTTGCACTGTACTTGCTGTTATCATAGCACATACAACTATGTGTATTTTTGTGGAACAAGAAGAGTAGGGTATCCTTAATTTGTACACCTCATCACTGAGAAGGGAATGTCACAACAATGTAATGCACAACATCCTAGGAAAAGCAATAGCTCTCACTTTCTACTGTCCAATCTAGCATTCTCTTGTATTCACTGGTGAAAATGAAGGCTGCACAAACATCACTTGAAATTGTGGCACAGGTAAGGCTTTGGAAAATACAGAAGGAGAAGGCAGTAATTTTTAAAATGAACTAGTTATGCTTTAAGATATCATTCCATGTTGCAAATGTATCTAAACTCAAGTCTTATCAGCCATGCTTTTGATCTGTAGTAAGAAATACAGTAACAAAACTGAAATGAATGCTACAGAGACAGATAAAGTTAGATAAGAGATTTTCAGAAATTAGATAACATTTATTTTATAAGAATCACTTGGTTTGCCTCTTAGGCATATGTTGGTTGCATTCTCTCGCAGCATGATTCTTCAGCTCCTCTGCCATCGTTAAACTGAAGTCACACTCCAGAAACATGTGGAATTTTGAAAAAAAAAGAGAGTAGCTTCCTAACCACATCTCACAGTAGTTAAACTAACAATGGTTGATCTGGAAAACTAATCGATGGTGATGATTTAGCCTTACTTCAGTCTGAACATAGAGCAGACAGAGGACAAGAAAAACAAGCTCTGGAATGACTCACGGGACTATAGGATTATTTGTCTAACTTAACGCAATTGTGAATAATCTTCAAATACTGCTGTAAAATAATGTGTAAATACTGCTTAGTGAATTTGAGTTAGAACTCCAAATGTATTTAATGGTCACATAAATTCCTAAAAGTATTCAGTGTTTTTATTGCGAAAGAAATACTTATTTTACTTTGAGTTTGCTTGACTTAGAGACTCTCAGTCCTACACCTATAGCTACTTCTTAAATAGGGAAGTTAAAAGCAGTAGTGATTAATTTAGACCAGTTACAATTTAAAAGAAGTTTGCTGGCATTTTAGAATTACATTATTCTATTGGAATTAATTTCACAGTGTTAGTTACAAGGGTAGAAGCTGATCCAGTAGCATTTTTTTTTCTAAATCAACCCATAAAGATGCCTCTTCACCTCTTTGATGTGATAAGGAAGTGTTAAATCAAAGTGAATCCTTATTCTGCATCTTGGGACAGAATACTGCTTAAGCCAATTGTTACTATTCCTGAGTGTTTTAGACACTGAACCATGCATCTCTCTCTGCACATCAGAGAAGATTGTAGCAGTCATCCTGTGCCACCTGCTATCACTTAATTAGTATAATCATCTAATTTCCAGTTGGAAATAATGGCATCATGCACTTTTTAGTAATTGTAACCGTCATAATATATTCCAAATTATGTTACACTAACATTATGTGATTTAGACATTTTAGGAGGGGGTATTTGCTTTGCATTTGCACACCGGTCTTTCTGATCTTGACTCCCACCCAGCATCAAAAGGCCATAACCAGTTTTCTGCATTATTATGATCCTAAAGATATCACTGATTTGTATCATAACTCTGCAAATGAGCCTCTGGTAAATATGATTTAACCTTTAGTGGACAGAGAAAAGAATAAGTAATGGAAGCAGCAGCTCATCATAATATAAAAAGCACCCAGGTTTAGAAGTGTTTGATCTGTTTTGTTAGCAAACCCTATTTTTATTTTTTTTAAAAAAAATGTTGGTGATTGCGAATGCAGGTTGGATTTACATTCTGTTTTGTATTCTCAATTTTAGGAATAATCTCAGTTGATCAGAACAGGTCTTAATGTTTAAACATTACTATATTGCAGCATTTCTTCCCTCCTGGAGATTACATCAGAGTGAATGAATAGGTAATAAATGGGTCAGTTTGGGGCAGCTTCATTTCACTGGATGGTTCTGGGCTATGAGGCTTCAAAAACAGAAAGAGAGAGAAAAAGAGAAAGAAATAGGCAATGACATGAAGGGACACAGGCAAACCTGAGCCATCGTCAGCGTTAACCCTCCCCCATTCCCAATGATACTGCCTAGCTAAATGAAGCACTGCCACATATATATCAAGCAAGGTTATTACCACACTGCTCTGTAAACATGCTATGCCTCCTGGACATCTTCTATTTTTATTTCATTTTTGTGTTATATCTTATATGTTAATCTAGGCTGGCGAGAGTCAGGAGGCATTCATAGCATTGGGCCAAATTCATTCCAGGTGTAGTTCCAGGTTCATTGACTTCAATGAAATTACACCTGGGATGAATTTGGTCTATTATTAACTATAGAGATTACATGTCCAGCTTCCTTAGTATACTAAAATACCCAGAATACATATAAATAATGAAGTATGTAATTACAGTCCTGGTTTTAATTTGTGTTCCTAAATGTGCTGATGCTTTTGCACATGTTTATAGTTATAGCTATGCTATTGTAGTATATTTTTGTTTAATACAAATATATTAGAGTTTTTCTCTAAAACAGAGATACACACCTAATGTTTACTTTCAAACGTCTCAGTAAGCCTTTCAAAATCCATATGATGTCTGATTCCATAAGTATAATATTAAATAATATTGGCCTTGAATAGCATATGGGTACATATATAGAGAGAGACATGAACATACGCAAGGCATCGTGATACTGCCAGTTAGAAACATTCTGCAAGGAATGAGCTGAACTTCTTATTGATTATATGTTAATCAATACACACAAATAGGTGATCCTGTCAGGGTTGATAGAAGCCAATAGAACTGTTACCTATCAATATTAAAGATTTCATTCATGTGCATGTTTCCTGTTCCAAACTGTATGTAACAGGTCATTTGACAGGAATTTGTTCCTGACCAAGGCCAAAAAATAGCCAGTTTTTAAGTGGGCTCATCCCTCATCAGGACACATTAAAAGCATAAGTATGACTTACCTCTGCATGCATCTTCTAACTCTGTTCACTTCCCCTGTATCGTTTTGTACATTCCTGCATCTTGCAGTATTACACACTGTGAAGACCTAGTAAGCGAGTTAAAGTCAGATGACGCTAACGAATCCCAGCGCAAATGACTGAATCAATAGGAAACCAGCCACTGCTGTTTAAGTGTATCGATAAATGTACCTTTATTTTCTCTTGAATGGATAAGTGTCGCAGTTAAGAGTCCTATGGATCTCTTAATTGAAAGTTAATTTTAAATCAATAAAGAGAGTCATTTAAATATTGATCAGTCCTTTCTACACGAATTGTTAGCTGATTTTTTTTTGAAACAACTTTGTTTAAATGCAATCAATAGCCCACAATCAGTGCATTCCATAAAAAATTGACAGATGTTCCCAAAATGCCTGCTAGGCATAATCTTATCTGTTTACATATGTAGCATAGATATTTCAGTCCTTTTCAAATGTGCCTAGGTATCTATGGCAGAAATGTTCTTTCTTTAAATACCAAGCTGCACTATTAAAACACATTCTTCCCCTTGTTTTTCATTAGGGTGGTTTAAAATTAAAAAGGAAGATTTATTGGATTTTCTTTGATTGTACAAGTAATATTCCCATTGTTTTATTAATGCAAGCAAACTGCAAAAGAAGAATGCCCTTGTTTTGCTCGACGGGAAAAGAGATATAAGCACTTATTTGAAGCATGTGTACCTTGGAATTGGTGTGTCATAATCCATCAGATGTGTTACTATACGCAAAATGATACTTAGCTTTTAATTATATACATATTTATGTGCACAGTGTGTGTGTGTTGAATATCATCTCTCTTGCTCCATGGCAGCACATAGTCAGACTTTTCTTTCGTTTCAATTTGACAAAGCACACAGTTAAGTTAAAAGGATACAAATTTCATTTCATGAGAATCGTTGAGATTAACCTAATAAAAGAAACTTAACTACATGTGGCTTTCAACATTTCAGCAAATATGCCACTCTTCTAACATGCCTTCCCACAGCCACCATAGTGACCTGCTGCAACTGAGTATGTCACACCTAGTGTTGAAGTCATACTGGACATTATGATGCAAGCAATGCCAATTGCATTCTTCTCCTGTACTCTCTAATTAATTATAAAGTCATACTTTGAGCTACACAGCTCTGAAGTCCTGAAGTTGTCCTTTATTATTATTATTTTCCTTATTTTTGAATTTTAAAATCCAGTGCCTTTTTAAGATGATTTGTACTTTTAAGTAATTAAACCCTTTTTGAATTATGAGATGATAAAGTTAATTATAACAAATCGCAAAATTATTTGTATACAATTTTGTCAAAAGTAACATTTTTAGTTTCAGTGATGGATGTGACTGAAATATAAAATAAAACTGACTGAACAATTATTTTGACTGACATTCGACTAAGAAGTAGTACCATAATCATATTTCCTTTCTAAGCAACAAACTAAAAATTAAGCCACATAATTAAAACTGTTTATGACACATAGTAATTTAAGGCAGAAAATAATAAACAAAATATCTTTTTTTCAAGAGTATTATCTAAGGAGAATAGGGGTTGTTTGGGGGGGGAAATAAATCTGTCATGCAATATAATTTACTCCATTTTTGCTGTTAATACAAATGCTTCCCGCTGTTCTGAAAATCTACTATTTCTTAATCCAGCATTATTGTCCTCTTAGCGATACATTTCAAACCCATTTTGTTCCCTTTTCTGTTAGAACAGCTATATCAAAAGAGGAGATGAAAAAGAAACAGCCAGGTATCATTAGTTCATATGCATATAGGTTCGGCATGTGAGGATACTGTTCCTAGTATCGGCCTTAAGATGTGACTGATAGATCTTATTTGTCTGATAGAGTTGACCAGGGAAATAGAGCTACAGCTGGTTACTTCATTAGGTCCTCTCATTGATTGAACCCTGCTGAAGTGATGCAGCAGGCTCCTGAGATAACTGCTGGTAATAGAACAAAATGAATTCTTATCACAGAGATTGGAAAGGCCATTAACCCTGGCCTCCAATGCTTTTCAGAGGTCACAGACAGGAAGCCAAGCGGTGACTGGGAAAACTGTTTTCTGTCTAACTACAGGTCATGTTAGAGGGGGTGTGTGACTTTTTTACCCTTCGGCTTCTGTACAGATGAAACTGTTACACTGGCAGATGTTAATAATCAGCTGTAAATAAATATTGGAAGCAGAAGAAGAAAAATGAGAAAGCACAGGAATTTATTTCAATAAATATTTAATAAAAGAGCAATTGTTACCATGATATTTACTGCCAGTTCTGCTGTAGATTTTTGCCTAATACTTTTCCATATAAATTGAAAAGAGAAATACGTAGAGGCACTTAAAAAAGGAAATTTAATATGGTTTTATATAAAAATACCTTTCCTTCCTTCCTTCAAAGATGAGGATTATAATTGCCTGCTGCCTGCCTGCTTGCCTTATTCAGCAAGCCTATCACCAGTTCATCTGTGAATTAGTGCAGGGCACTGTTTGCCTTTCACCTGGTTGAGAAGGGTATATATCTAAGTAACAGTCCTATAATTTACATTTAATGCAACCTTTCAATTGACCAAAAGCCCACAACCTAAGCCCCCATCTCACAGCTGAGGACTTTCCCACATTTGTCAAGTGAGTGCCACTCTAGCATCAGCTGAGAGAAATCATCCATTTAAAGCCTGGAGCTGCACATGACAATTTTCCTACCCCTCGTCAGAAATCCAGTCATGGCAGAGGTAGCTTTGTGTGTGACTTGTTTGACTCTTACTTTGAGCAGCAGTGTTTTGTTACACGTGTGGATTTAAGAAAATACTGGTGGGATGGATTTTACAAAATAAAATGGAACGTTTTCTCTTTAGTATGGATGCATATAAGGCAGTGCAGATATGTGTCGTAGGTTGTTTTTAGCAGTATGTTGGTGGCTTCTATCCTTGTGATTGTGATTTAATTTCAATGTCTGTGGTCATGTGGTATTCTCTGCTGGAGCCAATCTTTCACAAGGAGCAAGTTCATTTAAATGTAAATGGGGTCCTGTGGATGGAAAAAACTACCCACTTCATGTCTTCACTGACCCACCCAAGCATTTGGTTTGGCCTTCTATGCATAAATAATAACAAGAAGGTAAGCTGTCATTGCCTTGCTTGAAACACCAGAAGTGGTTTGGCGCAGCAGAGAAACCCAAGCACTAAAAGGAGACTGGTTTGGATAAACTCACAGTTCAGATCCCCATCTTGATTAAACAGCGTTAAAAAAAAAAAGAGAGAGAAAAAAATGTTACGGAGTTATTTTGAGGACTTGCGAATTACAGGAACAGATGAAAACCAACTTGGGCTGAGAACATACCACACCTAAAAATACCCTGAAGTAGCAGAAAACTTGTCATTTTGTTAACTTGAATGGATTTTTGCTCTTAATTGTTTGTAGCAATTTGCAAGAGTGGGATAAGAATGTGGTATAAGTGGTAATATAATTAGCATTAATTTAGGATAAAAATGCAAACCTACATTTTCTAAGTAGGTACCTTCCCTTCCACTAAAACATAGATATATATTACATAACTCTAAAGTATGTGTGGCTTTCTTCAGTGTGTTATTAAATATGATAAAATAGAATTCTTTTTCTTTATTACTGGTATGTACAAGGCAATATGAATGATTGAGCACCTTTTTACCAATATCTTTGTGACATATATATTTTAAAACTGCTGGCCTCACATGTCATCTTCTCTTAGAAATACTCCAGGTGTACTTTAACAGAACTGAAAATTCTCCCTTATAAATTTCCTTTCCCACCAAGCAAAATCATAAACAGCTTTTCATTTGTGTGGATGAATAGATACATTTTCAGAATTATTTCATTAAATGCACCCTTTTATTTATCTCATTTACTAAGAATGCTATGTTCTGCTGCAGATGTTTCAGAGCATGACACACGGGCCTGGAATCCCAGTGTACAATACCTTTGGTGAAACTCACTTATAAAACATCCAAACTTACAGTTAGTTGTGCTCTGCATTAGGAGCTTAGCAGAATTTTGACTTTGTTCCAGAGCATGTAATAAAGGACTGGTATTTACTGTTTTCAGAGATTTCTCAAGAATATTTGATAAGCATTTCTCTTCTTTTTATAACGTAGCATTAGTTCAAGATGAGCTAGACTTAAGGAGTACAAGATTTGCTATCCAGGGTAAGAAACAGGATATTAGTGTTTATGTTATTCAGCTATATTAGGTGTAGCTGTGAATCAAGTAATTTTATCCTGGTGGCTTCAAAACCTAAAATGTTCATCTGTTGGACTCTCTTCCTTTATTTCATTGAGCTGGTTAAGAAACAATAACCAAAGCTGTACGTTTAGTTTTCATAAAGATTACAGTAAAATGCATTATAGATACACAGTGACTGAACTAATACTTTTTTTTCTATCTGACATATGATTCACTGTTGGGGGATATACATTTTGTGCTTGTTTTTCATTATTAGGTTACATTCCATACAGACTGATTTCCACAGAACCTCCTAAGTCTTCTAGGTGTATTTTGCTGACAAACCCATATTGTTAGAATTTTTTTACATTAAAACCCCCCCTGATCTCAAATACTATGACAATTCAGAGGTAGATGTGCTTCCAACCTACTTCTCCTATCAGAAAACTTGGCAATACACATGATATCTGAAAATCAACATTATTGATTGCAGTGTGGACAACATGGTGGGTTTTTGGTTTTCTTTTGGGTTTTGTGTTGGGTTTTTTTTTTTAGATTATGTAAAATTATTTTCTCAAGTGCTTTTTGTTTGCACTTGTTATTTTAAAGACACAGAAAATTACTGAAAGACGATTCCACTTCCTAATCCACTCTTCTAAAGAACAGACTTGAGAAAGCAGTGCAATGTCAAGCACTTCATGAGAGAGAGCAAATCCTTTGGTGGATGGTACTGATCTTTTGCAACAGTTTAAAACTTCTGAAGGAACTTTTGCAAAAATGGCATAGCAATAGTGACACAGAAAATACTCTAAATATCTTGATAGGCTAAGAACAGACACTTTATTTTAGGAAAATATGAGGTTTCTTACATAATGATAAGCTGTGATGGAGAGAGTATCGCCACACTGATTAATTTTAAGACAAGTTAGAATTAGAAAGTTCTTTGAATAGAGCCTCTAGAAAGAAGGATCTCTTGGTTAATTTGTGTTAAACTAACTGAATTAATATGGTTCTTTCAAAACAGCAGTATATCATTTCATGCTTATCATGAAAATTATGAGCATCCTTAATTTAGTCTCTTTTTTATAAGAAAATTTAATGGGATCCCATTTCGGAGGTGACTGAAGATCCACTTAAAATGGGCAAACAAATAAATATTCAGCCTTTGCTCAAAAAAGGACAAAGGGAAAGTCTTTCCCCAGAAAATTGGTTATAACTTTATTAATGCAAATACTTAACTACAAAAACCCAAGGCATTTAGTGCCTGAATTTGTAGCTTGTAAAGTGGCATCCTCCTTATTCATCAGTATTGCTCTCCAAATCCTGCAGCAAATTATCCAAGGTACCCAAAGGGCAAAAAAAGCCAGATTGCTCTTGGGTGCCAGAGAATCTGTTTACAACCAGCTCCCTAAACAGGAATGAAATCCACTTTGCTTGCAACCATTTTCTGTGTGGGAGGTAATACACATGAAACTTCTTGATGTCTAAATATTGAAGCATAAAACCTTAAATACCGGTCTATTGACAAAATCAATGCCTGGCCCAGGTCAGGAGATAGGGGACAAGTCCCTATAACTGTATGTAGAACTTCCCAGAGGGCGAACTAGCTCTGGGTGTAAGTTAGTGTTTCTGGAAACTAAGAATTAGGTATGGCAGTTTCTCCAGAAAACTGACATAAACACAGGCACTACTGTTTTCCTGTTGTATTTAAGGTACATCTGATCATATTTTATAGGCCCTACAATAACTAATGGAATTTCTGTTGTTTTGTTTGTTGGGTTTTTTTTCTTTTACTTGTAGGCCTTGATAGATGTTACATATTTTTCTGCCGTCCATGTCCAATTTAATCAATATTACAAGTGCTCCCTTGTGGTAGGCGTAACGGTGGCAATAAAGTGAAATTTCCACAGCTTTTACCCATTGAAATTCTCAGAGGGCAAGATTCTTATAAACTTCACTTTGCTTTCTCTGTAATAGATTTAGTAGCTCCATTCAGGAAGAAGGTTCCATGTGCTTTCTCATTTTCAAAACATAGATAGTAAACCAAGCTTTATTCTCTTTTCAACTCTTTAAGAACTTTTAACATTTTACTATTCTTTCATCATGAGTGTTAACAAACGTACTTGCCTCCAGAATTGCTCTGATGTCCCGGTGTGACTCTACATTTGAAAATGGGGGAGTTAACTGAGGTAAATTTCAGGCATTCCCAAGATTTTTGAAACTGGTGTAATTTAGGTCAGCTTAAGGCTGTTTGGAATATCTTATTCTACACACAGGAATTGCTAATGTCCACTTTGAATGAACCAGCTACATTGGCTCTGTGCCACTGGACTTCCTTTTCATTTTAAGGCTTTCCTCCCAGCCATTTAAACCATCTTTTAGGCATCTGTGTGCTGCTGAAGCAATGAAAAACAACCTTATCAAAACCTAAGCTCTGGTCTTTAGTCCCAGAGTTCATTATAATAGTTTAGAACTGGTGTTGTGTGCTTCTTGTTATTTTGGTGTCCTCTATTACAAAGAATTACTGTATTGTCCTTTTCCTTGTACAATGCATCATTTGGGCTCAGCAGTCACAAGCAGAGTTCTACTTCATCCTTCATGACTGATTATTTGTCTTATTAAATTCTCTCCTAACAAAGAAAAGTCTTGAAACACTGGAATCGAAAGAGATAGAGGGGTGTTCATGCTTCTGAGAAGACATACCCCCAGTTCTAGCCTTTATTTATATTACCATTTCTGTTGCTATCACACTCTTTCGGTGAGAAATAAACAAACACTAGGAGGAATATTTAATAAGGTGTTTAGGCAAATTAGGTTAGATGAAGAAACAATAAAAAAAGATTCAACAGAATGAACAAACGAAACAGCAGGGTCCTAAATGATACTGTACATCTGTAAAACTGTGTATGTTGCTTCACTGTTACTTGGTAGGCCAACTGTTTTCAGTTTACTTACCATAAAATTATTGTAACTGCATTTCTGCTTAAGCAGGGGTGGGGATGTTTTAAAATGGAACAGGCTGTGTACTGTTTTCTTAATCATAGGAGCCCTAGAATAATTATCAAACAGTGTTTTCCACAGAGTTGATCTATAATTCATCTGAGGAAAGAAAACATCTTTCCAATAAAAGATTTTTTTGTCCTCGATTTTTCAAGGGTTTCTTTTTATTATTGTCATTAACCCAATTATCAAATTTCACAACTTCTTCATTTCTCAACTACTTTTTTCATATGGTTGTAGCTGGAGGGAAAAAACATAGGTGGAGACATTCAGTAAAAAGGTTTTTACAAGGGTTACAGTTTTTCTAAGTTACAGCCAAGAGAATTTAATTGGGGGAAGGTTTTTGGAGGGTGGCTTGTATTTTTTGACAGTTTGTAATATTTTCAACTCCATAACTCAACAGTCATGAGACTGCATTAAAATTCCTGAGTTTTATAAAGCAGTCAAATTTGAATTATCTGTGAATAGATTACCTGGGTTGTGGCTCAACTGGAGCCCATCTGCTGCCCACACCACTGGCTGCAGCCCATTGCTGCAGAATATGTGACACACAATAAATATTGCTCCTACCAGGCCCACTCTTGCTCACTGCAATCTAATGCTGTTCCTTTGTTCTACAGATAGCTATTTACAAGTGAAAGTAAGTGAATTACTTCAAAAGTGAATGTACTAAATGTGTTCTTTTAATGTAGTTTACATATGGTTTTGCTTTATTTAAGTAACCCCACCCCTGTAATACCCTGGATAATTAAGAGTTGATTATAATACATTTGGGGATGAGTTTTAGGCTTTCTTTTGCTTGAGCCTGTAGAAATGGTGGTGGTGTTTTTTGGATGGTTTGTTCTTCTGTTTTTCTCACAACTATGACATAATTTTATTCTGCTTTTTTATCCAATGAAAGTTCATGTTCTTTTATAACTCCGTAAACTGAGATTGTGAGTACAGAATCCATCATGAGATTTTTCAATGAAAATTCCAAAAGCTGACCACTCCACATACATTTCTGCAACAACACATCTTCCATGTTGTGAGCAGTAATTCAGGTCTATTAATTTAGCTTGCAGAAGCATCCTCCTTGACTGTGATGGTTAGAGGTGAAGCCGCAGGTCTTGACTTGTAGCAGAGAGTTATGCTTTGGCCATCAGTGAAGGAATGATAGAAGTAGCACTGGAAACAGTTTCAGGGAAAACTTTTGAATGGATTCTATTTTGAATGAAGTAATACATGAAATAAGTCTTCATTAGGCTATGATCAGCAACTGTTTCTGGAAGCAATTCATTGAAAGCTGCTGAACCTGCATGCTCTCTTTCAAGTACCTAGCAATTTTGTTTTCACCTTTGGCTTTTTTTTTTTACTTTTTATTAGAAACTAGGGGTTGAGTTTAAACTTAGTTATGCTGAGTTTATAATAGTCTTAATTGATATTTCTTATATGATTTTCAATGACTAACTTGCAAGGAAGAAGACCTAGCTGAGTCAGATTCTATTTTCAGCTTGTTTCTCTTAATGGTATGGTAGCTGATTTTTCAGAAAGAGTTGAAATACATTCCAGACCCCCAAATGGACCTTCAGACCAGTCCTGTTTTCTGTTTTATTTGGAAAGACAGCAGGTATGGGTTTGTCATATCTCATAAAACACTGTTGGAATAGTATTTTGGTTTTATTTTAAAAATCAACTCAAAACGTCTTAGTTAAATAACGGTAAAAGTGATTTTTGTTACACTGATACCTGAATTTTCTTATGCCAGAGATGCAAAACAGTTTTACTTAAGCCTGTGACTGATGAAATACATGTGCTCAGCTTAGTTCTTTTTTCATGTTGAAGCATCTAACTTCCCTAGCGAGAAGGAAGTAAAAAGATTCATTCCTCTCCTGATTCCCTGTTTCTATTGAAGTAAACTTGTCAATTGCTGTCTTTCTCTGTACATATACATAAATTAACAAAATATTTTAACTTTTCTATGAAATTTAACTTTGTATCGACTTTATGAGGTGGTACCCAAAAGCAGCATGCTGTACCTGTACACATAGATCTTGGAAGGGGCACAAACCACACAGTCAATTTGACCTTAGGTATCCTGCCAGGCTGACATCCTCTTAAGATACAGAAACATGCATATAGTCCCTCTTAGCCATCAGCTAAAACATGGCATTTGTTAGTCTGACAAATTGTATGTGAGGAGTGTCACCTCACTGTCACATGCAGTCTAATTTAGACAACTCAGAAAAGCCTTGGTTGAAGAATCTCTTCCTGTTTCCTCATCATTTGAGAATATGACCAGTGTGTTTATCTGTGCTGGTGCTGATACTGAGTACATCAAGTATTCTGGGCTGACTAGACATAGGAGCTTTCACAAAGCATTTGGATGAATGAAAATGACAGGTTGATGACTAATTCCTGCCCAAAGAGTGTTCATATGAAATCAATAATTCCCCACTCCATCTCCTCAAGAAATTCTGAGGAGAAAGCCCATGGCATACCTCTCGGTTCCCCAACCTGTGCCTGTGGGACAGAGCTGTTACAAATACAACAGGCAAGCAAAATGCTGAATCTAGTTTCTGCAGTGAGTTGAACCAGAGCAATGGTTCTTAACCATAAAATACATTTTAAAAGGTTTCACGAGTGGCAAGCAAATAAATTTGTTGTGCATGTAAGAAAGAAAGAGGATCTCTGCACAAGCCTCTTTGGGGTACTAAAGGGAGTATATCTTGAAAAAACTGTGTTTAGACAGAAAAGCGTGATCCCTACAGTAGTGGGTTCATCTTCACACATTTATATGCAATGCTTGCCCTGTCTTTCATGTGTGCTCCTCAGAAATGTCCCCAGATCAGCAAGTCTGATTGACTGGATGGATCAGCCACATAAAGGTAGCCAACTAAGACTGTGCCTAAAAAATACTTCCTTAATTTTCATAGAATTGTTAAAAAAAAAAAAAGTAGAAGTCATGCTCTTTTACCCATATCTTAAAAAGAATTCAAAATTATATGCTCAGACGTATGAGACTAAAAATAGAAGTCTTTAAAGATGCATGGATTAACTATACAGTAAGCAGCAGAATTTATTTTATTTTTTTATGAAGGTGCCTAAATTAATCTTGCTCTTATAATAAGCAACTTCATAGGATTTTTTTTTTCTGATTTTGGAAGTTATTTGCTGCTTATTTCACATCATGTTCCACTTTTCAAGTATAATACTACTATAAATGAGTGGCTATTATAATCCCCAGACCTCAAAGCCCAGCACACATGGTTTTGTGAACACATGATTTGAAATGAATGAAACTTTCTCAATGTATTTGTAGGTCAGTGTGTATGGAGGATATATGTTTTATGAGTACTATAAAATCTGCTTAAAGGCCAGGTGTTGACCATCTATTTTGGATTGGAAAAACCCTCTGTGCTGGACATATGGGGTTTTGCTAATTTTTCTAAGACTATCTAGATTCTTGAAACTGCTCAGCTTTCAGTCCATGGGTGCTTAAGATAACACTGAGGACTTCTGGAAATCAAATGTTGGGTGTCCACTTAAGACCATTTTTCTGCAGCCTGACCTTGGAAGATTTGAACGTCTGTGAATACCATTTATTGAGCAAAGCCAATCCATGCCAATACTTTACAAAGTCCTTCCCCCCCCACATTCTTCATCTTAGTGATAACTGTGAAGCTAATTTATGTTGAGGTGATCAAAACATCTTGGTTTGAAAAGAAAACAATATTTTTCACAAATACAGCACATCTCCCCAACTGTAAATGTGTCTCATCTTGACTTGTCTCTTTCCATCACAAGAGAAACTAACGAGGTTTTTGTAATTACAACATGTGTGTACTGACACATGTATGTCTGAAAGTTCTGTTTGCAAATTCTATTAAATTTCATCAGTATTAGCAGAGATATCTGCCTGCATATAGAATAAAAACAAGACACTCTACAATCACTATGATGCTTGGTAACTACAGTTATTGCACTGTTCCTAAATTCCTAAATCATTTTCCTAAGTCCTATTCCTAAATCACCTAAGCCTGGGTCTAATATGGTAAAGAGAATCAGCAAAATGTGACACTGGCATATGAGACATTATTCATACCATCTCTGTGAACTTCAGCCTGATTTGTGCAGGAAAATCCTTGTGCATTGCCTTACAGTTTACCCTTATGCATTTTATGACTTTATGTGTTACAGATAATATTCAGATGAAAACATTGGTAAATATGTATTGCTTGTTAACCTTATATGCATAAACAAGAAAAGGGGGAGGTTACTCTGTTGATATAGTAGAGCTGGTCTGCTTCTGCCTCTCAGAAAAGCCACTTTCACAGTCTAATCACAGGACTAATATACGTTGTACTACCTTAATTCAGCACAATGTGTGTATGCATGGAGATATGGTCTGTAATTACATGGTCACACAGCATTTCCCCCTTGCCTTTCTGAGTTTACAGAATGGAGCTGCATGGGGTTACAGATGAATCAGTGCTGTGCAGGGATGGCAGAAACTGTCTTTAGAGCCTCTCTGCATTTGCTGAGAAATTCAGAAAGTATGTAGTGAAGGAGGCTGGGGGTGCCAGGAAGAGAAATAATGGGGTATATATAAGACAACTGAGGAACTTGCTTCCATATCTGCCTTTACTGGGGAGAGACCATTTTTTTATCCTAAGCGGGTCACCTTACCCAGACTTTTCATAGGAGTTCACTGGCTGTGTGGCCTTCATTTTCTGAGTGCTTGATTTGAGGCTGTACTATAGTGTTAAATAAGTGCTGGACACACAGAGCTGCAAATGAAAGCAATCAGTGCTGTGCTTTGAGCATAGAAAGTGCTATATATTGCTATGTACTTGGAAAAAATTTGTTCCCATCTGTATCAAACTGGGTTCTTCAAGTTAGTATATTTTTTAACCTCAATTTCTGTATAACTCCACTTTCCGAAATTGAAGAATTGCCTACTCATCTCTTCCGACAAAATGAAGATAAATTCATTAACGTTTGTGCGTCAATAACAAGTCAATAATGAAACATTTTGTTTGGCTTTCAGAATGGGTTGAAGAGATGCAGTAAATAAAACATGTGCCCCCACGTTAAATAGTGAGAAGGAAACAGCATCCTCAATACACTTTTTCCTGAATAAATATCAGTAGTTTTGTGCAGGCAAGAGCCTTTTTACCATAAGGTAGAGCTTGATCAGGAAATTAAAGATTGTGTCACACAGGAAGTATCTTGATGCATTTGTTAAGATATTAAGGTATTTTGCTTCTGTGATATTATTTATGGTTCTAAAAACATTGTTTTTTTGATTTTCATCTGTAATCCCACAGTTATTTTTCAAAATATTCAAAATTTCAAATTACTCTATAGTACTCCACTGTAAGTCATATGAAACTTCATTTGGCTTGGATTTTCTACACAAACCCCTTTTACTAGAGCTAATGAGACAACTGAGGGAGGCAGGAGGTTTTTGTCCTCTATGTGGACAAGCACTGGTGAAGGATAGTGCAGTAAACCGAAGAAGAATTATCAGACAAAAAAATTGGGAATTTTATTTTGGGTAGTGAGAGACATCATGTATTACTCATATTCATTTCCAATCTCTTTGCCTAGTAATCTCTATCTTGAACTATCTTTTTCTCTCCACATTTATCCCCCCCCCACTTTTTCTACATAACTTTTCTCACCCCACCAGTGATTTATGTTTCTTATCCACTTCTGATGTTCATTCTTCAACTGTCCCTTCTATATTTCTAGTCAGCTCCTAGCTAGCTCCCTTCCCTATCCACCCATGCATGCTTCCATCCCTGCTGACTGCCAGCTTTAATATTCCTGCACAAGCCTCTCAGCATGTCTCAATGTCTTTGCCTCATTTGCTTAGTAGATTGCAGTGCTTTGCACTTTTGCTCCCAGCCAGCTCTATCTCCATGAGTCCAGTTCTGTGCTGGAATTTGGTACACTGCTTATTCTAGTCCTAGTCTCCTGCCTTATACTTATTTTTCATTTGGTCCAAATTACCACCTTAGTTTCTCCTCCCTTCCTTCTTCTTTTCCTCAGACCACATTCTGCTTACCACTTCCCAGTTCTTTCTCTAACCCCAAAAATCTCATGTCCATACTTCTTTTGCTCCTGCCACCCTACAAGCACCACAGGGGGAACATGCTGCTCTTGCTCTCCTGTAGTAATCAGTTCCCAGTGCACCATACAATGACAGACAGCAGTAAAAGAATTGCAGTAGGATGGGAAAGTTCATTTTCACCAGAGCAGGGATGCAATAGTGGCTTTCTGGTTGTACAGGAATGCTGCCAGGAGAATTTGTATATCAGAAGACCTATTTAAGCTGCCATTCCTCTATGAGAATGACATGTGCATTGCTTAGTACACATAGGAACTGGGTGGAGAGGTTTGTGGAGGCTCTGTGGGATGTGACTGAATATGCACTTTGGTGAGCTCTCAGCACGGTGGGAAGCGTGAGTGTGTTCAGTCATTATGGATTCCTAGGAGAATTTCAGCTCTTCAGTACAAGTGGCTTTTCTGAGCATGGGTAAGTAGAATTTTTCAAAGCTATATTGCTTGGCTGAATTTGGGTAGTTTTATCCATTGTGGCACTTGCCGGACATCATCCTGTTTGCCAAATTTGGGGTTCCAGTTTAAAATCTCTGATGATATTCTTAGAAATACCAGAATCATTTTGACTGCAATTAAAAAAAAAAAAATCCTACAATATCCAACCTGCAGCAGAGCTTCAGCCAGCTGATTTCAGCCCAAGCAGTTAAAAGTTTATTGAACTTGTGAGTGAGTAGAAAGACAGATGTATGGTGGGAAGTCTTCATTAAGCTTACAAATGTGTGGCCCTATCAACTTGTCTGAAATCATTAAGAACAAATTTTAAGTTCAGCTCTTGTTCGGAAGCTTTCTCTGAAATATTTTCAGTGCTATCAACAGAACCACCTCACAAGGCATTTCAGGGCCTTAGCTAAATTGATGCTGTAGATCTGTGCTCATTAGGCAGTTGTGAGAAGGGAGTCTATAGGCAAGGGATGTCCTTTGCTTCCACAGAGATATAATTATATTGCTGACAATGAAAATTAATGTGGGGAGTTGTTATTAAAACTATGTATGGGAGAAAGAGCATTCAAATTAGATAGTCATATAGCAAAGGTAATAGTAGTGGCATATATTGAACAACGGGAATTAAAATTTTTAAATGAAGGAAAGAGGAAAAGAAAGATGAAGGAAAATACTTATTATGTTGCACTGGTTTAGGAAAAAGAAAACCAGTTCCAAATAAATCCACACATGCCACTCCACCACCTCCATGGGCAGCCTGTCCCAGGGCTCTGTCACCCTCACTGTGAAAAAGTGCTTCCGCATGTTGGTGTGGAATTTCCTATGCTCCAGTTTACAGCCATTGCCCCTAGTCCTGTCCCCACAGACCACTGAAAAGGGGCTGGCCAATTCCCCCTGCATCCATGTCTAAGATATTTATAAACACTAATTAGGTTCCCCCTAAGTCTTCTTTTCTCGAGACTAAACAGTCCCAGTTCACTCAGCCTGTCCTCATACGGGAGATGTTGCAGGCCCCTAATCATCTTTGTGGCCCTTCTCTGGACTCTCTCCAGGAGGTCCCTGTCTTTTTTATACCAGGGAGGCCAGAACTGGACACAATACTCCAGGTGGGGCCTGACCAAGGCAGAGTAGAGGGGGAGGATCACCTCCTTTGACCTGCTGGCCACACTCCTCCTGATACACCCCAGGATCCCATTGGTTCTCTTAGCCACCAGTGCACACTGCTGGCTCATGGCCAACCTGTCATCGACCAGGACCCACAGGTCCTTCTCCACAGAGCTCTTCTCCAGCTGGTCATCTCCCAGCCTGTACAATGTAAATGCTCGACTTGGCACTGGGAGAACCCCTAGATATAACAGACATTTTTGAATTCAGAAAAATCTGTGTATGCAGTATACCCAGTATTTATGAGTCACCCATTATTGCGCTAAGAACCATTTGATATTGCTCATCTTCAGGACATGCCGTGTAAATGTCTCCAACAAACTTGGCAGTGGACTTGAGTTTTAAGCTTCCAAGCAATCAATAGGATAACGTAATTCCTGACCTCAAACAATTCAGCAAGAAAAGACTAACTTTAGGTACTGAAGCATAGCACTGGAACTGGAAGGATCCTGTAGCCTGTTGTGGGTGAAGAGGACAGAGATGTGTCATGTTATGGCTATGAATCCCAAGCACACTAAAATATTATAAGAGTCAGGAACATTCCACAAAACTGCATAATGCTTGAGTATTATACACAGAAGTTTGTTATCCAGATATTCCAAATTGGGACTGGAAAGGACAAGGGGAAAAAGTAACGTAAAGGGATTGGAGACAGCAGGGAGTCAGGAATGTACTTCTCTCTTTTACTACTGATGCTAGTTTTGATGAGCAGACTTTCATCCTTTCCTCCTGTCTCAATAACAGAGTTAGACTCTGTGTCAATAGACTGTATTTTGTAGAGTATAGCTACAACACAGACAGAAAACCCAGCTTTTACTGGATACTTTTGGAGAAATTTGGGGTGGAGGTCTTGATGAAGTTTCATATCACTCAAACACTGTGATCCGAGTTGGACGGAAAGCTAAAAACACCTCTGTTTTCTTTACAAAAGGACAAAGACCACAACATGTATGCATATGTTAAAGAAGCCAAACTTCTGAACACTGAGATTTAAGTGATATTTGCAACATATAGTGTTGTAAAAAATCCATGGGCCATGCTAAAGAATATTTGTCAGGTAATTGTGGAAAACAAGGAAAGAAAGAACCCTGCTCCTGAACAAATATTTCTGTAAAGGTTATTTTTTTAAAAAATCAGAAAGTGTTTATGTTCAGGGAAAATTTTACTCACTGTAAATAGATCACCTACTTCTGCCCATGACACTTAACATCAAGGAAGGGGAATATTTAAACTGGAGGGCTGTAGTTAGCTACATGACAAGACATAGTACAAGAATTTATTCAGGTCAGAAAAAAGTATCCTTAAAAGTGGAACTAAAGCCAAAGTGATGTTAATAAAACTGAACATAGAGGTTGGCTAAGAGGAGCAAATATGTGAAGGTACCTTGAAAAGATAAACAGGAATTGTTAAAGTATCTCAGAAATAGACAGCCTCCATGAGACTCATTAGGTCTGCTGGATCACCAGTGGATAAAGAGTCAATCCAAAATTATCAGGAGATGGCAAAGAAAATAAATTCTTTTACTTTACTATTCTCAAAAGACAAAGGAGAAATACATGCACTAACAGAATTCTTTACAGATAATTTCAGAGACAGACTGTTAGTGAGCCAAAAAGAGGGTGAATAATTCAGGACAAAACTCTGGAAGGTAAATGAAAAGGATTTTACATTGTATCTCAGGGAGAAACCCAAAAACTGAGTCACTAATAAAATATGTCATTTAAATGACATTTTAAATGAGCTGTTAATTAACATTGTGGATTTCTTTGTAAATACACTCTAAAGGATCATTCTGGAAACTGAATAGGAGAGCCAATCTCACCACATACATGATGTATTGGAAACTCAGGTCAAACAGGAGGTAGGAAAAAACTGCAAGTTATCAGGGAGAGTAGAAACATTTGTATATGAAGGAACATTGAACACACAGATTGAACAGAAACACAGAGAAGTAGAACAAGGCTGAACAAGAGCTATAAAAAAGAAAGGTGACTGATACTGTGAAGAGCCAGTATTTTTCTTTTTTTCCCACAGGCTAGAAATGAGCACCCATAAATTGGTGACGGTCATGAGGAGACTTTCATTGACTTTCTGAGCTTGGGGTCAAGACTCTTAGGCTTAGGTTCACCTACCTAGCTCCCAGCATTTAGCTGCAATGCCCAGGTGAAAAGTCATCACTCAGCACAAAACTTCACTCTAAAATCTTTCTGTAATCAGGACGAATTAAACATTTTAGCCCATGTAAAATCTAAGTGGTGCCCTGGAGATACCTGTCTCTCCCTCCACAATGAGGAAGCTTAGACATGTGCCTGAAATTAGGCAGGGTGTATCCTGCATGTAAAATAAGAATTAAGAGTGAGGCTTAGTTTTCTTTTCTAAATAACATCGATGGAAATCTATTAGTCTTCAAGTCAGACAATGCAAGAGCTCTTCATGCTTTATGCTGATGAGGGAAACAGCAGTTTCTATGAACCGTAATGGCAGCCAGAAGAAAAGTACTGATCAGTTGGAAAAGTTAGACTATTCTCAATATAGATTCATGCTTCAATGTCTTTCTAGAGATGGCCAACTAAGAAAAGTATCCCTTTTTGCATAATAAATGATTAACTGTACATCTTCAATCACATCTGGAAAACATTGCTGAGTTTCATTCTGAATAGCTGACATTCTCTTTTAATGGTTTTGTCAGCATATGCTTCTCTTGCCTCTTGCAAAATATTTGATAAAATATTAATGTAGAAATAAAACAACAAAAATACAAAACACGGAGTTTCCAGTTTTCTGATAGTCAGTATGGCTCAGCATAAGCTTACCAACAATTTTATCTCTCGTTTTACACCATTATTAGACTAAAACACACTTCTTTTCCTTATCTTCTCTGAGACTATGGAAGGGAGAGTAGAAAACAGTCAATCCCAGCCAGCAATGAGAGAAAGGGAGAGCTTGCTCAGCAGCCAGACTGGAAAGGACACCCCACCCCTCTAATATTCTGGGGTGAACATTTCTTTTCCTTCTCCAGTAGCTGGAAGTAGACTGCAGTTGAAGGAAAAATAAATATTTATGTAGAAATACTAGGTTGGGAAATAGTAAAGTGTTGGGCAGATTATCCGGCGATAATGAATCTTTTCTACTTTCAGAAGCTAAGAAGGAAAAATAAATAGGGCAGATGAGAGCTGCCTCTTTCCAGAGGGGTGAGTCTGAGTGCAGCAAGTGGAGAATATTGGCTGCTGGGTGGAGTGGATGGATAAAGAGGGTGTGATTTGTGACACTCCTTGGGAAGGAGCCACCACAGCACATTCTGTTCAGCCAGTGTTGCAGTCTGCTTCCTCTGACACAGTAATGCACTTCAAACAGAAGAAAATAGGCATTAAACCACTATAAAAACTCAAATGATGCACCACAAAACAAAATGGTACAATTTGATGCTAACTGGCGGTTAGCAATTTCTGGTCAATATGACGATCATCACTTAATTATAGACTTGTTTGCAGCCTTCTAACAGCTATAGTTTTAAATATAACAGTGATTAGAAAGTGTTATTAACATGTTGGTGTTGTTATTCCTTTTGAGTCCCTAAATGAGAATTAGAAATCCTATTTGAAGATGAAATATGACCACTAGAAGTTGTAGTCAGGATCCGGAATGAGACATCGTGTTTGTCACTCATGCCCTGCAAGAGCAGCCAGAAAATAGAATACTTTATGGAATATTTGGTTGGATAAATGGCAATTTAGAAGTCAGAGACAATTTATCAACTAAGTAGTGAAACTAGGATAACCCAGAAGTCAATCAACAAACCCTGCTTTTAGTTATTTTTTTCTTCCCTTGAATATTTTTTGGGTTTTTCTTTCTTTTGTTAGTTGTTCCTCCTTTCCCTCCATTATCTGTTGCCTGTCCATCCCTCCAATCCACCCTTCTGTTACTATCCTTTCATAGTGCTCACCTTCTCACTCTGATGGTTAATATCAGTAAGCTATTCACTATACCAGTTGAACCTGGAATACACCTGTACTAAACAGTTACGGGTACCTTTGATTCTGCTATTTATTGAAGATATTCAATAACAACCCCCTTCCTTTTTTTTTTTTTTAATGTCTCTCTCATTTCATATTTATTTGCTTACTACTTTAGTCGATTGATTTATTCTTTCCCCATCCATCCGGCCCTCAGCCACAGACACTTGCTTAATCTTGTTTTCTCTCTCGTAACCGCAATTACTCACCCACAACTTGTAGATCATCCTTATTTAGGAAATTACTTGCAATTTGGAGAGGGCAAAAGGGATACCACTACCACCAACAACAAAATCCAGGACCAAAACAGGAACTGCTATCTGTTGACTGATATATAAGTGATGTAAAAAAACCCCAAGCGACAAACAACCAAAATCAACCCTTGAAAATCATATGTTTCATAAATAGACTTGAAGAGAAACTCCCTATGCTACTCATCAGTAGGGAAGCTTCTCTGATAAAACAGAGGGAAAGGTGTTTGATATAACTCCATAATAAGCACAATGCACTTAAACTAGAGAGGATTGTTTCAACCTGCCCATGTCTTGTTTTAACTACTCAGTATTTCAATTAAAAAAATAGTATTTTTTTCCCTGTATTTTCCTTTGGCCATGATAGATACATTCGTTCCTTTATTTGCATCTCACTAAGTCAGGCTTTTCTAATCTGTGTATGACTATTTATATAATTTTGCTGCTGGTATCTGCTATTCAACTTTGGCTGAGGCATGGATTTTGCAATTGAAATCATCACACATTGTGACTTCATTGGGCTGGGGAAGGTCACAAGGCTCTTCCTTCACAAAACTGGTATAGAATGGGGCCTGAGAGTGCATATTAACATCTTAAACTATATAATGTAGAATATATATTACACAGTATCAGCTGATTAACATTACATCTGAAACTTAATATTTCCATTTTCCCTTATTTTACAATTTTATTGCAGACTACTAACCTTATTTTTGTGTTTAATTCAAAGTTGGTTATGAAGGAAAAGGTTGATAATGGCTAAATTCAAGAGATCCAACATCAAAAGAAATTTTCAACACTTGGACAAAATAAAACCAGGTGTGAATAAAATATCATATTTCAATAGCAACTGTTATTAAAGCCACTAAAGTACACTTGAATCTGGTGTTCTATTCATTTTCAAAGCTGACATTTGTAAATGTATATAGGCAGGATTCTTGTAAATACAAAACTGCATTAGGACTTGTTCTGGAATCTGTAGCACCAACATATTGTGTTTTGTTCAAACATAATAGCCATAACTTTGTGTCTTTGAGGAGGAGCCATTACGTTTTTATAACTGGATAGTATCCTTGTTGATTAACTTACTAAGTAAGAACAAAAATGTTACTAAAAAGAGATGTTTCTAACATCTTGGCATAGGTTTGCAGCGTCTTTGACAGTACACATCTTGGTATCTGTTCTAACGAATGGTCTTAAGAATATTTCTAGCTAATTTGCTGGCTTCTTGTAAGTTAGAACTGTTGTGTTTCCATCTTGTCCCTTTGATAGGTGTCGCGACATTTTGAATCTTAGTCTTTCTGTAATTTTGAAGGAAAATAGGAGAAGTTGTATTATCATTTCTGTCTATGAAATTTATTTCTGAAGTGAATGCCATACATATTTCTGAGATGAATGCCAAATGTATTTTCTAGAAGTGAGTGCCATTGAAAGCCAAGGAAGGCAATTTATACCGTGCATAATAATGATATTAATTTTTATGGTGTGTATAAGTTACATTTTGATTAGTTTTTTGCATGATTAAAAATTTGCAAAGCCTTTATGGCCCCCAGGAGCCTACCTGTAATAAACAGCTCTCACCTTCCAAACCATAAAACAGGTCTGCAGTACTTGAACATTAGAGCTAATTGCCTTGCTACATCAAAGGGAGCACCACAAGACTGAGAAAAATCACAGAAGGGGGGGTGGGGAGCGGGAGGCAGTTTCACCTCTAAAGGTTATGTGTTTGTGGCTTGGTGGAGCCCTGTAAAGTTATGGCCTCAGAACTGCTGTTTGCGATTAAGTTGATGGGGAAAGTCTATCCCGCAATCTCTCCCTGCTGCTGACACAGAGTCTTTGTTCACATTCAGATTTCTCAAACTGTTGCCAGGGTCAGGCTGAGGTCAGACACCACGATGATGTATAGGAGAACATGTCTGGGAATTTCTCTCACACTTAAAACACATACCAGAAAAACAGGAGAGCACCCTGCAAAAATTGTCTGATGAGACCCAGATGATACTGTAGCTTTTCTTTTAGTACCTTCATAATTTTCTTTCTCTTTGCCTGACACACACACAATGTTTTATTAATGTGTGCCACGATAGCCCTTACAATTTTATGTCCCCTCAAGATAAGGACACTCAGTAGCACTTTGACACTTCATTTTCCAGCCCAGGGGGATTGGGCCAGTAAATCTAGTAAAAGAAGCAATGCGTCCGTTCCCAAGGATGAGTTGAAAAGGGATTGCCATCGGCTCCGTGAGGCCACGGGGCCTGACACTGGATACGAGCCTCATGTGTGCGCGCTCGGCATTAACACAGCCCGAGCCAGGCATGATCACAGGCTCGCAGCATCCCGAACCGCGCTCCCCCGCCACCCTGACAAACACAGCCCCGCTTCCAGCTGCGACAGGGATGCCTACCATGTTTGATTAGCTATCATCACGGGAGGGGGCGGGGGACTGTGGTGGGGAGAGCGCTGAAACAGCACAAGGGGGGTTTCCATTCTGATGGAAATTTTTTTTATATGCAATTATTTTTAAAGGAGGGGACCATCTTTCTCCCTGTATTGCTCCAAAAGGTGGACACGCATGCTGAGTCCTAACCTATTGTATTCTGATGTCAATGCAAAAACACGTCGTGGTTGAGATTTTTTTTTTTTTCTTGGGTTTTTTCCCCCCCGGTTTGGTTTCCAAAATTGCAGCTGTGTTTTTCTACTCCAATTTACAAAAGGTTTTGCAGAGAGTTGAGAATCGGATAGGTCCGCCACATCGATCCAAGGGTTGTTTGCCTAGGCATACAGTTTCAGTGCATGGCTGGCAAGTAAGGCACTAAGCAGCAATTTTTTTGTGCTCAGCTGCTACATATGACAGAGGATATTTCATTCGGCTGTCAGAATGTTATTAATAAAACATGGGGTGCGAAGAGGGCCACTATTTCCCCTTTCAATCACTATAGCATTTACAATGAAAATTTTATGCAGTGTGTAATTTTCAGTTAATGCTTGACACTTAAAATGTCGGTAGCTGCATTTTGTATGGTTCCTGAAGGGTTAATTGTAT
Source organism: Gallinula chloropus (assembly GCF_964237585.1). Lineage (NCBI taxonomy): Eukaryota > Metazoa > Chordata > Aves > Gruiformes > Rallidae > Gallinula > Gallinula chloropus. Next base: position 33,192,722 of record NC_140086.1, on the reverse strand, counting down.
CATGTTCCCTGCATAAAAGCTCTGCTTATCAAAAGTGAATAGAAGAGTGTATGCAAATGTGTGTCTGTGACCTTTTGCCTTTCCAGGGTTAATTTATATGGTCATTAAAGATTTTATGAAATTGAGCGGCCTGGTGCTTCGAATCCCATTTTACCTTCACCTCCTAATTTATATAATTCCTACCTGAAGTGGAGAAATATGATTTTTTTCTTTTTTTTTTTTCCTTTTTTGCGTGTGCTGCAATGAAAACAGCATGCTGTGCTGTAGGGAGTTGCAAGTCTGGTTATCTGGCATTACTCAGATTGCTAAAAATTCATTAAAATGTGACATCAGCACAGTGAGAGACAAATGATCACAGGATGAAAAGGAACAGTGGGCCTTTCACGGATTAGTGCTACACAGCCCCAGCATAGAAGCTAACTGCATAAACAGATTAATCCACCAGTAGCAGCATAGCTAAGATTTACCGAATAATTAAATGGGCTTGAGTTACTGTGAAGATTTCCGTGTAATCTAGCTGGTGTGAACACGTAAGTGAGGTGTGGGTAATGCTGCTTCCTCAGAAGCCATGTACCAAGTTGCATCATTTATCCTGAATGGCTCCCCCTGGAGACAAAATTCGAGACTTCTCCCGCAAAGCCAGAGGTTTATATTTAATACAGTACCTAATACCTAATACTTACTTACTGCAATTAGCGGGATACTGCTGCACTAATAGGATTTATATTTGAATCCACCCCCTCCCCCCCTTTTTTTTCTTTTTCTGTTTTTTTTTTTCCCCTTTTCTCTTATTTTTTCTCCCCTCCATTTTCACATGTGCTGGCTTTTGTTCCGGCCCGTGTGGTGTGTGTGTGCATGCGTGTGCGTGTGTTTGAACACAAATCTTTTCTAGCTAAAGAATATGAAATGACAGGCTTTAAATCTGTCACGCTGGTGGAAAGCACATACTCTGATAAAGACACAGTCAGAATTCCTCTGTAGATTTTGAAATACTGCAAATTATTCGTAATTAATATCCAACGTCTTTAAAGTGCTGTTCTTTCCCTTCTACCCTTCCTAACCCTATTTTGCCACTCTATTTTCATGATGTTCTTATTACAGGATGTATTTTTAAAATGCTGTTAAATGGTCACTGAGTTTTGTTACTAAGATCTTTTCTGTGATTATCCACAGAAGAACAAGGTGAAGATACAGAAGGGTCTGCTAAAAGTACATCAGTGGCGGCTGCTGATGATAAAGACACAAGTGAGAGAGACAATAGTGAAGGCAAAAAATCTTGTAAAGACTCTGGTAAGATGCTAGAATTTTGTCTTCCCCCTTTTTTTAACTTATGAAATGCTCTTTCATTTTAAACTGTCTGGACATTCCCACTACTATTCATTGCATGTGCATTTTGCATGTGATTTCTATCAGTAGCCTCCCATTGACCTATTTTTAATCATAACCATCTGACAGGATAGATGCGGATAAGTTGAAGAATATTACAGGACGACCAGTGAGATTATTTTTTAATCAAATCAGTTTGTGTGCTTGTAATTTTTTAAGCGCCTTTCATTAATCTTAGCTGTACTTGTGATTCCTCTGATGGCATATTAATTTTTCATAAGCATAGGATTAGGTACCACTTGAATTTTTTTCTTCAATCAGTTTTTGCCCCCCTTTTAACCCAAAGAATGTGGGCTTTTTTGTTATTATTATTTTTTACTCTTGCTCTCTGATCAGTTACTCCCAAGAATCTGGCCTCTTCCTGGGCATTTATTTGAGGCATTTTGAAAAAAATACACAAAATCCAGTGAAAAAGTTTACAGATGATTCAGCCTAAGAAAGAGGAAATATCATTGAAAACGGATTATGGGTTGGGTAATTTTGATCTCCTGGAATAGACAAAGCCCAGTAATGAAAGCTACTGTCTTTGAAAACAAAACCCCTATGTCATGACATTTACTTGTGCACAAACAAACCCAGGGCCAGCATCTGGTGTAGATACCCAAGGCTTTTTCTGTGTTTGATTTGGCAAATATGTGACTTCATCCATGCTTTTTATGTATGAGATGGAAATCTATGGTCACAATGAATATTACATTGGCTACTTTTGCTGCACGCTATACCTAGTTACATTATGTTGGATTCACTGAAGCAGAAGAAGTGCTGAAACAGGTTGAAGCCTATTAGTTTCAGGTAGTCATATATCTTTTCCTTGTATGCCAATGACAGCAGCATACAAAGGAGGTTGTATTCTCTGTAAAGACATATAGTTGTAGAGAAAATATCATTTTACGTTTGAGTTTCTTTACACCCAAATTGTCCTGTACTGTAATCTTCTCTTTACATATTAAACATTTTTGGATTTATTTCCCCCAAAAAAATAAAATATCGTAGATGGCCCTTCCTATGCCGAATCAATTCAGAAGACAGACTCAAAGATTAAAGCTTCCTTTAAGTTTGCTTGTTGACGTGCTAAGGTCAGTAGCCATCACAGTGTAGATCTTCACCTCCTCTTCAGTCGCTTTATTTTTTGAGATCAAGAGACTGAAGAAAGGCCGATGATGACAAGGATGATGTTGAGCAAGAAACTGTGTTGTGGTTTAAAATATATATTCCCCTTGGCTGGCTCTCCAACTTGGTAAAAAGTGTCTGCAAAGCAGTAAAGCCATGCTCACAGGCTGCCATAGGTTCTCCTGTGCAGTTTCACTGGGGGCTGTCCCACACACTCTCATGGAGATGGGTGACAGGCACCTGCAGCCTGCATTTCTTACCAAACAGTCTGCCCAGGAGACATTGTGAAGTGCTTCAAGGAGTTTGTCAGCCATCTCTTTTTCTTAGGTATGTCCATTTATAGCTGTTCAAGAAAGAATACGGTATTAAAGTTCCAGCAAAACAAAAAAAAAAAAAAAAAGAAGAAAGAAAGAAAGATGGAATCTAGAAAAAAATACTGAAGGGGAATTCTCAAAATTCCATCAGGATTAGCCGCTCATAAGGGCCAACTTTAATTAGGACAAACCTATATCCAGATGCCTACTGGGTCCACTACAAAAAACCGAGCATAATTGTTCTACATTCCCGTGCCAGCAATTACACAAATAACTTTGCCGTAAGATTCATGTGAAAACAAGGGCTGAAATACATGATTGCCTTTGTGCTTTGCAGAAAACAGTTTGTACTGTAAAATCCTAAATCTCTTAAAAACTTTTATTTTCCTAATCTAAATTAATTCTGCATATGTAACATTCAGACCATCATCTTCATTTTCACACAGCTGACAAGTATTTCTAATGACTGCATAACTGCTTATGTATAATTGAATGTTAATTTGGGCTTTCTCGTGAATTGAGTGTTGCAAGTCTTGCCAAAGAAATCTCAGGAAAACCAATAAATTAATCACAATACTAACAAGTTAGACAGGAAAGTGGTGTGACCCCTCTTTAGCATAGAATCTATTAGACAAGAAAGGATTAACATGTATTTAGTAACAGTATGTTTGTGTAAGCTGTTGTGCTGTATTGCTTACCTTATCTCAAGGAGTAGAGCTTTCAAAATGAGACTTGGCAATATGCAAGTTATATTTGTTGAATATTCATTCAGAATAGAAAAGCCTACTAATGCCTCATTTATATTGTCATTTAAATCTAGTGCCACTTTAGATTAATTATAATCCAAATTACAGCTCTATGCAGTGCAAGAATTAATATGGAATTTATCCAGATTAATACATTTGCATTGAAAATGTAATATGTCTCTGCCATGGCTAAGGGGAGCACTTTTTAATAAGGTAGTAAACATGAGGAAGGATGGAAATTAACCTTCATTATTGCAATGAAAATTATCCTTTCATTCTACTCTAATTAGAAAGAATACTCTACCAGTAATTATAATTTTAGAATTATTTTGAGGCTGAATAACATCATCTGATGTGTCAGAAGTCTTAAATTATGCAATCTTTATCAGATACATAGATTCATAAATAAGAAAATAGTATTTCAATTACAGCTTTTCCACTATATTTTTTCTCATTAGTATGCGTATTTTATTAACTTTCTCCTTCTTGTTAGTCACGCAAACATTTTTATTTTTATTTTGGGGTGTCAGAAATGTTACAAAGGTGTTGGCATCTGAACTGCAGTGAATTATGTAATTTTTATATTAGCAATCTTACACAAGTTAAATAACTCTCTAACTGACAGGCAATCATTGACTAGTCTGTTTCGTGACACTTATTTGTAATTAAACTTAGTTTTTGAACTAAATGTATTGAAATTACATTATTTATCTGAAATAGTGCGGGGCATTATATATTACAAAATGAATTACAGTGTGTTAATTGTGAATTAATGTGTTTCACAATTAGGAAAAAAACCTCAAAAATAATGTGTCTCAAGAATAAAGAGTGCGTATTTATAACATGAACAACAACTGTATTTAATGCTTCCCTAGAGCTGCCTGGTAAGAATAGCATGCCAGTGGAACATCCAGCTATGAAAACAGTGCCACACGGCATGCTCAGGACCGAAATATTCTCTCACTTTTCTCCCTCCTCTTTCAATACCCTTCCTATAAGACTGTAACTTTGTTCAGCCTCCCTACAGGAAGCTCCTTAAAACACAAAAAGCAGAAAGTTGATATAGCAAGACAAGGACCACTTGCTTGCATATGGAGCCGGTCTCCTTCGGTTTCAGCACTTACACTCTGACTTGGGGTGTTCTGTCCTCACCACATGCAGGGGGTGAGGGGTGTCCTCATGCCAGAGGGAAGAATCAACTCCCTCTACGCCCCTCCCCCTCCCTTTTTTTTTTGGCAAAGCTCACCATAAATCACGGGCTCGATTACTTTACTATAGGCCAGATGTAACTTCAGTTGTTTAAGAAGTAACAGCACTTGAGGTTGAATGAATCCAGAGCAACAACAACAACAAAAACAACAAAGCCTCTGTAAATTTCAACAGTTTATATACATATCATAGTAAACACAGTAAAAAGCTGTGCTTTGTTATGCATTTATTGACCCCAGCACAGTGTTTTATAACTCTATGGGTTTTATTATATTAACCGCAAAAGAAAATGTAACCAAAAAAACCCCCCTTGTTTTTATAGAAACAAGAACTATGTGTTTCATGATTATTATAGACCCTTTGAAGTAATTAAGTTATTCCATTCTGTGGTGGAAGATGATGTGTGATATTAACCTTGTGTGTGCCCAAGCACACATGGAGTGAGTGCATTCCAAGCTAAATTTCACTAGCAGTTAAATACCACTGACGAAACACAGTCAAATGTATTTTCACAAGTGGATGTTGGAGCAGAATTTGGATCTTAATTTCTGTAACAACCTGTTGAGAACAATCTTGCATGACAATGGGAAGAGAAGGCAGAATTATTTTATTTTGTCTTATAAATTCAGTTTCCTGGATAGCAGTGTCCATTTACACCAGCTGAGATTCTGGTCCATTTGTCTTTAGAAAGGGACATTTTAAAAGTGACATATGATAAAGGTAAGAAACAGTAGTCAACCGTTAGACGTTTTTGACAGTTGGAAATGAAAAGAGGTTAATAATTTGAACCTGTCCTTCTAGAACCTGGGAAGCAACCTTTCCCCATTAATATAGTATGTCACTTTTTACGTCCCCTAATTCTCACAGTTAAGACATTTAAATAATAATTGTGCATTTCCAAGTAAATACAAATAGGCCAGGAGTACTGTCTTATCATAAACCAAAATCAGTAATAAAATGGTGTCCTATGTGATTGCATCATGTAGATTTCACCTTTAAGCATCACCAGTCTAAACTGGCTAAGCAGTCTAAACGAGGCCTTCAGGATCAGTTCCTAAATGTGTAAAAATTCAGAGGGGCTCCAGAAAGTGGCTTGTTCAGATATTAAACCAATGTTGACAAATTAGTCATTCAAAGTAAGGATATATGGCAGGAATGCACTTTAATTTGAGCAAGAATTTGAGCAAAAATTGCTTGTCTAAATTACACCAAAAGAAATAATTATCAACTTAGGAATGAAAAGCAATCTGTGGAGAAATCACTATTAATGTATAAGTCATAAAATATGTTTATGTGTTCCCGTTTTTTTTTTTAAATGCTCTTCAGAAAATCCCCTGCATGATTCAATTTTTAATTGTTTATTACTGCACCATGAGGATTTTGTATTTACCTTGAAAGTTGTTTTGGTTTACTTCTCTTTAATATTGCTCATTTATTATCAAATATTGCACAAAGTGTATATGAAAATAATAAGGTTTTATCTACAGAAAAATACAAGTATTTTCTTTGTTCTTGTTTATTTTGTTGCCAAAACATCCATGACCTTATTTTAAAATTAATCCTAGGTTATGGTGCAATGAGGTGCAATTTGTTCATTTATATGAACCTTATGTGGATTGAAAAAAATCAAGATAAATCTTCATGCACAGCATACAATCAGATTACCCCTGGACTATATATTTACGTTGGGTCTGATAGCAATCAATGGTTTAGCTTCATTGCATTTCAAGATGTATTTGCACCCAGTGTCCAGTGATAGTGTCCTCACCCTGGAAATAATTTAGTTGCAAATTGACTGGAAGATGGTGAAAATTGAAAGTTAAAATTAGAAATACTCATAATAAACAGCAGAAAAAAGGTCAGATGATGCCGCACTATGATGAGATTGGAATGGTTGGTAAATGAGGTTTTGTGTTTGTCGTGAGATGTATGTGACATGCCTACCCAATGCTCTTGTAATATCCAGCCTAGCAGAAGAGATTATCTGGCAAATTGACGCTGGAAAGAATTTTCTGATGGACTGGGAAATTAGAATTGTACTCTTTTCTTTGATGTGTGCAAGACTGGGACGCATTACACAGCTAGTTCAGGCATAATATTAAATATAGTATTTAATACTTAATAGTAGAACTATCTATAGAAAACAATTATATTCTGGTTTTGATCACAAATGCCAGACTATAAAAATTCACAGTGTAAACATCTAAGGCAATCCCAAATGACTGATCTTTGTATATAATTAATATTAAGTTAGCTCTGAAATCCTATTCTCCACAGTATTTCTTTTAAAGCTTCACTATATTTAGCTTCAGAATTGTGACTGGGTAGGAGTTATCAAAACAGCACAATAAGCATATTGCTCAGACAGTTTAGAGAGGGCAATTAAACAGCAGCAAATTAATTATTTTGGAAAACAGGATTTTTAAGCAAAAGCTGATTTGTTTTAATGTAGTACACAAATTCATACTCAGCTGCTAAAGAAAGCACATTATTGATTAATCTTTAAAGGCAACCTAAGGTTATCTAAACAGTAGAAAAGAGCCCATTTTGAAATGTATTTATAGAGTGTCTATCAAGGATAAAAGTGTCTTTTCACCTTTGTGCTTAACTGGAGTTGTTTTGCTTAATTGTATTTTTTCTCTGAACTTTAAAAAAAAAAAAAAGACCCTCAAAGACAATATAGAAGTTTGTCTCTTTGTAAACCAGGATATTTTAAAGTTTAAAAATTGTTCTTTAAAATTATGTTTTCGGAACAGGAATAGTCACACCAGAGAAGGAACCAAAAGTGAACACTGTGGTAGGGGCACAACAGCTGCTTCTGGCAAAAGAAGAGGATGGCACAGCTAAAAAATCAAAGCCCCCAGAGGACAATAAATTTTGTCATGACCAGGTAAAAGAAAATGTAACGATTTAATTGCATTCTAGAACTCTTTCAAATAACTCAAGAATGAAACAGAGATGATATGCTGTTAAAATAGCAATATCAGCAAGTTATAAAAAGCACACTGACTAATAGCCTGCATCTTAATTTGATTTTTTTTTTTCCAGTTCTATCAATGTCCCTATTGTAACTACAATAGTAGGGACCCAAACCGTATCCAGATGCATGTCCTGTCACAGCATTCAATGCAACCTGTCATCTGCTGTCCCCTCTGCCAGGACGTCCTCAGCAACAAAATGCATCTCCAGCTTCATTTGACCCATTTGCACAGTGTGTCTCCTGACTGTGTGGAGAAGCTGCTCATGACAGTAAGTGTTTCAGATACCGATGTACATGCTATGGAAACACACACTGGGCGATGTTTTTGTGATACAGTGTTCAGGTAGCCAGAGGAGGGGAGTGGGCCGTGACTCTGTTGCCAGCTTATCCAGTGACTTGTGTCCCTTGGGAAAATAAGTGAAGGTAGATTTCAAAGATGCTGAAAACCTGCAGTTTCCTCACTGATGCTAACCTTGGAAATATCAAGCCTACCCATGTCTCTAAGTGCACACCTGTAAATCTGGTCTAATAATATCCAGGTCTCAAAGGTATTGTGACTCCTGTTGGTAAAATAACAAGAGTTCCTTGTAAAATGTAGTCTCTAAACACAGGAGAATTCCAGTGTATAGTTGAGCTATACTTACATTATATCACATGAAATTCACTGTAAAATATCAATAGTGGTGCTAATTAGGGAACACAATTATGTTATTGTACAGAATGTCTTGTTTCTTACTTTTGCCTCTGCAGAAAAGACCCTTTAGGGTTTTTTTTTTTTGTGAATAAAATGTATAAAACAGAAAGACAAGTCCAAGAATAGGTAGCAATGTATTTAGGCCAGTTCTTGAGGATACAGAATACCTGTACCTACCCTGGCTCAGGCAGGCACTTCAACTGGCTCCTCCACTATTGGGATAAATGCAATAACCAGCAAACTTGATTTGGAGGATGAATTCCATTCCAGCGTCACCAGGAAAATCCTGATTTTCACTGCACAAACCATGTCAAAATAATAAATTTCTGTGAAAAATAATGACACAGCACTGTTCAAAATTGTCAGTAAAGACACAATGAGGTCTATAAAGTATTTGTTATTACATCATAGATTTAGTTAGAAAAGAGACCCCCTAAGACACCCTGGTTCTGCTTGTCTTGCCTTTTTAGAAGGAAATACTCTTGGAAAACTCAAGGATCCACCTCCTTATTTCTGTATTCATGGACTTATTCATTGTGGTTGTAGGCTTACCACCTCATTCCCCAAAAAAGTGGCAAAAAAGATAAAAAAGAATTGACAGAAGGTCTAAGGTCCCTTGTGCCCAGCGCTGATAAGCAAACACAGAACTGGGGACCCACAAAAGGGGTTTAGGGTTTTCTTCTTTCACTTTCCTTGGCTTTTCAATAACTGTAGCTCTGCAGACCAGTTAATTTTGGCCCACCACAAGGAAAATGCCACATAAATGTAATGTTCCCAGACCCTTATAGGAAGCTGGAAAAATGTTGGAATACATATTGAGGATTATTAGTTTTCTTCTCAAGTTTTCCATGTTTCCCCTTATGCTGACAATGGGGAAATTTTGAAATCCCTCTCCTTTCCTCTTCCTCTTCTCTCCTAACGCTACGGAGTTGTCTCACTGTTTGAGAGGGCAAAAAAAAGTGGTTTGACAGAAAAAGAGATTGCAAAACATAATCTACATCATCTAAATTGTCCTAGTTGCTAACACTAATATGCTCTGTCCATATCTCAACTTTCTGATGACAAAATAAATACGATTTATAGTAATTTTTTTTCTTATCTGGGACATTTCCAGTCACCTACCTAAAGTTCTTCCCTCCCAAATGAAATAAAAGTCACTAGTCCTCTGAGAAGATGCTATTAATATCATGTTTAAAGTACAAATATACTAAATCCAGGGCTTTTTAAAATATGTCTAGAATATTCTTTTCCAATAGACAATTGGTATACATACACACACACATATATATGCATCCTAATAAAGGTTTTAAATATTTTGTTAAACTGTTAATAAGAAACAAAGGGTCTTTCTACTCATACCTAGTAATGTATGTTATTATAGTAATTTGCTACTTAAAAATATGTCCTGTGGATATTCTTATTACCTCTATAAGAAATAAGGAAGTTTCATCCTTATGTTAGAGATGAGGAGCTGCAGCCCAGTCTGAACTGAGTTACCCAAGGACATTTAGGCTGAATCTGGCAGTGCAGGATTTTGAAGCCAGTCCTACTGACTCTTAGTCTGAATCCCTAGAGAATCCCTTATTTCAGATATATTTTAAGGAACTAAGCAAAAGGAAACATGAAGTGTCAAATATTATTGGCAACTTAACTAAAGTGAGTACTATCAGACACTTATGGTAGTACATCCTTCAAAGATTTTTGTCTATAATTTGAAAGCATAACACAACAGGTAAGGAAGTCTGAAGAAGATAATTAAAGACAAGAAAGAGGAAAGAAATTGTTATTTCTGTATGGAAATAAACTTACAATTTTCTTTCAAAGATCATGGAAGATCCAACATTTGTTCACAAAACAATGCAAATGAAGCAAGGAGGGAATGCCCTTAGTCAAGAACTGACTTGTTACCATATCTCAACATGATCCCTGTCTTTGGAGGATGTCCAAGGGGAGCTGAATAGCCAGAAAAACCTTCTTTGTGGTGACATTGCGTGAAATATTGATAGTATGTAGTTCTATAGCATCACCTTACTGTAGATTCTTTTGAGTTGTTTCTCCACCAAGGGACATTCAATGTTTTGGATTTATTGTCTGTCAGAAACCATTATCAAGGACTGAATCAAGATCTGGGTTTAGTACTGGTAGTCTTTGATCCAGATATGTTGGATCTTTTGAACAGTTTCACACTGTTGTATAGTAATAAATAGTGTGACTTTTCCAGTAATAATATAATGCTCTTGGTTTTCAAAGGTTCCTGTACCAGATGTCATGATGCCCAATAGCATGCTATTGCCAGCAGCTACTTCAGAGAAATCTGAACGTGACACACCTGCAACCATTACAGCTGAGGGATCTGGGAAATATCCAGGTATGCAAGAAAAAGCCCAGACATGTAAAAACTAGGTATGGTCAATTTAGAAATTTAGAAACCATTTGTTTATTTCTCAGTGAAGTGAATCCTTTTTTGGCTTGCATATAGTCACAGAGATATAAAAGAGCACCCATGCAGAGCTACTAGGATGTGTGTATATGCCACACGCATGTTGCTTGTGGTAGTGGCCTAGCCACTCTGAAGGTAAGGCTCTCCTTGTTTAAGCAAGAAATAAGACCCAGTCCTAAGAGACAGCAGCACATTTACCATGATCAATGGGGAATGTTAGACAAATGATCCTGCCTGCCTTTCCAATAGCATGTTTCTTAATCTGGACACTTAACTGTATTCTTTGCTGGGAAGATGCTTTGCTACCCCTCACAACACGATCCTTCTTTCCTCAGACCACTTTCTTCCTCCTTTCTAATCACCTGCCCTACCTATTGACCTCATTTCTAATCACTCACCTTTCCTACTGTTTTGTTTCTTTTTCTTGTTTGGTGTTACCATTGTACTAATAGACTTCTACTTTATGACAAAAAGAAGCTCTGTTCCACTCCTGGGCCAGCTACCATTGTTACTCTGACCATCATGTTTGAACTCTCTTACTTTTTTTTTTAACCTCCTGTTGATCCTGTCTGCTTCATTGTCTGGGGCAAGGATGAGTAGCTATACCACATATACATATATATACATATATGTCAACACGTGGCATACAAGGTACCTCTCTTGAATTCTGATGAAAAAAACATGTTAACACCATGTGTAATTAAAAACATCAATACCCTCGTACTTGTATAAAAGATAGTTAACTTTCTTTATCTAGGTGAAAGTCCTGTGGATGAGAAAAGTACCCCTGGGATTGATGAATCAAAAACTGGAATGGAAATTAAGACCGAGGAACAGAAGCCACCTAAGGAATCCACTGAAACACCTGATTGGAATAAGAGCAGCAGTAAAGATATAAAGACCACTGACTCAATGACGGATCAGCTAAATGAACAGCAGAAGAAACAACAGCTCTCTGTTTCTGACCGCCATGTCTATAAGTACCGTTGTAACCATTGTAGCTTGGCTTTTAAGACTATGCAGAAGCTTCAGATACATTCCCAGTACCACGCTATTCGGGCAGCTACCATGTGTAGCCTTTGCCAACGTAGCTTCCGTACATTCCAGGCTTTAAAAAAACACTTGGAAGCAGGCCACCCTGAACTCAATGAAGCTGAACTTCAGCAGTTGTGTGCATCTTTACCTGTCAATGGTGAACTCTGGGCAGACAGTGAAAGTATGGCACAAGATGATCATGCACTAGAACAGGAAATAGAAAGAGATTATGAGATGGACCAGGAAGGTAAAGCAAGCCCAGTAGGAAGTGATAGTAGTTCTATTCCAGATGATATGGGCTCAGAACCAAAGCGGACCTTACCTTTTAGAAAAGGGCCAAATTTTACTATGGAAAAATTTCTAGATCCATCTCGCCCATACAAGTGCACAGTGTGCAAAGAGTCTTTCACCCAAAAGAACATTCTCTTGGTCCACTACAACTCAGTGTCCCATCTACATAAACTCAAAAAGGTTTTGCAGGAAGCATCAAGTCCTGTCCCTCAAGAAACCAACAGCAGCACTGACAACAAACCCTACAAATGCAGCATTTGTAATGTTGCGTATAGCCAAAGTTCAACATTGGAAATCCATATGAGATCTGTGCTTCATCAGACAAAGGCAAGGGCTGCAAAATTAGAACCTAGTGGTAATATAAGTAGCGGAAATAGTGTAGCAGGGAATGTTAATAGCCCCAGCCAAGGAATGCTAGAATCTATGAGTTTACCAGCAGTTAACAGCAAAGAAACACATTTAGATGCCAAAGAATTAAATAAAAAGCAAGCTTCTGAATTAATTTCTGCTCAGCCTACACATCACCCACCCCAGTCACCAGCACAACTTCAAATGCAACTACAGCATGAGCTGCAACAGCAAGCTGCATTCTTTCAACCCCAGTTTCTAAACCCAGCTTTTTTGCCTCACTTTCCAATGACACCAGAAGCATTGCTGCAATTCCAACAGCCTCAGTTTCTTTTCCCATTCTATATACCTGGGACAGAATTTAGCTTAAGCCCAGATCTGGGTTTGCCTGGTTCTGCCACATTCGGTATGCCTGGAATGGCTGGTATGACAGGATCACTGCTAGAAGATTTGAAGCAGCAAATACAAACTCAGCACCACGTTGGTCAAACCCAGCTACAGATACTGCAGCAACAAGCACAACAGTATCAATCCACCCAACCCCAACTTCAGTCCCAAAAACAGCAGCAGCAAAGTAGCAAGCTGATGAAAACAGAGCAAAATACTTTAGTAAGTACAGACTGCCAGCTTATAAAGGATATGCCATCATATAAGGAATCGGAAGAAATTTCTGAGAAACAAGAGAAGCCAAAGCAAGAGTTTACTAATGAGAATGAAGGACTAAAAGAAAACAAAGATATGAAGAAGCCAAAATCCTCAGAACCAGCTATCCCACCACCCAGAATAGCTTCTGGAGCAAGAGGGAATGCAGCCAAGGCTTTATTGGAGAACTTTGGGTTTGAGTTAGTTATCCAATACAATGAGAACAGACAAAAAGTGCAGAAAAAAAGCAAGACTGGTGAAGGTGAAAACACAGACAAACTGGAATGTGGAACCTGCAGTAAACTGTTTTCCAACATTCTTATTCTGAAGAGTCATCAAGAACATGTGCATGGACAATTTTTCCCATATGGAGCATTAGAAAAATTTGCCCGACAGTACAGGGAGGCGTATGACAAGCTTTATCCAATTTCTCCATCTTCTCCAGAAACACCACCGCCTCCACCACCGCCTCCTCCACCGCCACCACCTCCTCCTCCTCCAACTCCTTCTCAGCCTTCTTCAGCTGCATCTGGAAAAATTCAAAACACAACTCCTACTCCTTTGCAAGCTCCACCACCCACACCACCACCGCCGCCTCCTCCACCACCACCACCTCCTCCTCCACCACCACCACCATCAGCTCCACCTCAAGTCCAGCTTCCCGTTTCACTAGATCTCCCACTTTTCCCTCCAATTATGATGCAGCCAGTGCAACATCCTGCATTGCCTCCTCAGCTTGCCCTCCAGTTGCCACCAATGGATACGTTATCTGCAGATCTTACCCAGCTTTGTCAGCAGCAGCTAGGATTGGATCCCAATTTCCTGCGGCACTCTCAGTTTAAGCGCCCACGTACGAGAATCACAGATGACCAGTTAAAAATCTTGCGGGCTTATTTTGATATTAACAATTCTCCAAGCGAAGAACAGATCCAAGAAATGGCTGAGAAATCTGGTCTTTCGCAGAAAGTTATCAAGCACTGGTTTCGTAACACACTGTTTAAAGAAAGACAGAGAAATAAAGATTCTCCATATAACTTCAGCAACCCTCCCATAACAGTATTGGAAGATATCAGAATAGATCCCCAACCTTCAGCTGTAGAACCTTACAAGTCCGATGCATCTTTCAGCAAGAGATCATCTAGGACTCGGTTTACAGACTACCAGCTTCGTGTTCTCCAAGACTTCTTTGACACAAATGCTTATCCAAAGGATGATGAAATTGAACAGCTTTCAACTGTACTTAACCTACCTACTCGAGTTATTGTCGTATGGTTCCAAAATGCACGACAAAAAGCTCGCAAAAGTTACGAAAATCAAGCTGAAACTAAAGACAATGAGAAAAGGGAACTGACAAATGAACGTTACATTCGGACTAGTAACATGCAGTATCAGTGCAAAAAGTGCAGTGTGGTTTTTCCCAGGATCTTTGATCTGATTACACACCAGAAAAAACAGTGTTATAAAGACGAAGATGATGATGCTCAAGATGAAAGTCAAACTGAAGACTCTATGGATGCCTCTGATCAAACAGTGTATAAGAATTGCACAGTTTCTGGCCAAAATGAGTCCTCAAAAAGCCTGGCAGTCACAGCAGCAAGCTCTGGCTCTGGTTCTAGTACTCCTTTGATTCCATCACCCAAACCAGAACCTGAGAAGGCTTCTCCTAAACCAGAGTCCACAGAAAAACCAAAACAAAATGAAACCAACTCTAAGCAAACTGACACAACTTCCCAAAGCACCAAACCAGTACAATCTACTCCAGTAACCTCTTCTGACCCTCAGCCCTCAGCTTCTCAACCACAGCAACAAAAACAATCACAGATAGTGGGGAGACCTCCCTCTGCATCACAAACCACACCTGTTCCTTCCAGTCCTTTACCAATTTCAATGACTTCTCTACAGAACAGTCTACCTCCTCAGTTGTTACAGTACCAATGTGATCAGTGTACAGTTGCCTTTCCAACTCTAGAACTTTGGCAAGAACACCAGCACATGCATTTCCTAGCAGCCCAAAACCAATTTCTTCACTCACAGTTTTTAGAAAGACCAATGGATATGCCCTATATGATATTTGACCCAAATAATCCTTTGATGACTGGACAGTTACTTAATAGTTCTCTTGCTCAGATGCCACCACAATCTGGCTCATCACATACAGCACACCCTGCTACAGTTTCTGGTTCCCTGAAACGAAAACTAGATGACAAAGAAGACAATAACTGTAGTGAGAAAGAGGGAGGAAACAGTGGAGAAGATCAACACCGTGATAAGCGTTTAAGAACTACAATTACTCCAGAGCAGCTGGAAATACTCTATGAAAAATACCTGCTAGATTCCAACCCCACCAGAAAGATGCTAGATCACATTGCACGTGAAGTGGGACTAAAGAAGAGGGTTGTACAAGTCTGGTTTCAGAACACAAGAGCCAGAGAAAGAAAGGGACAATTCCGTGCAGTTGGTCCAGCACAGTCCCATAAAAGATGTCCTTTTTGTCGAGCTCTGTTTAAAGCAAAATCAGCTTTAGAAAGTCACATTCGCTCTCGACATTGGAATGAAGGGAAACAGGCTGGTTATAGTTTGCCTCCAAGTCCTTTGATATCAACTGAAGATGGAGGAGAAAGTCCACAAAAGTACATATTTTTTGATTACCCATCGCTGTCATTAGCAAAAACTGAACTATCAAGTGAAAATGAATTAGCATCCACTGTATCAACCCCTGTCAGCAAAACTGCAGAAATGTCACCTAAGAACCTCTTAAGTCCTTCTTCTTTTAAAGCAGAGTCTAGTGAGGATATAGAAAATCTAAATGCTCCTCCTGCTGACTCTGCATATGATCAAAACAAGACTGACTTTGATGAGACTTCATCAATTAATACAGCAATTAGTGATGCCACAACAGGGGATGAGGGGAACAATGAAATGGAAAGCACGACTGGCAGTTCAGGGGATGCAAAACCTGCATCACCTCCCAAAGAACCAAAACCACTTGTGAACGACACGCTATCAAAAGCTGCAACTACACCCACAAATGAGAATAATGACGATAAATTTCTCTTTTCCCTAACAAGCCCCTCGATACATTTCAGTGAAAAAGACGGTGACCATGACCAAAGTTACTACATTACTGATGACCCTGATGATAATGCTGACCGCAGCGAAACTTCAAGCATAGCTGATCCAAGTTCACCTAACCCATTTGGAGCTAGCAATCCCTTTAAATCCAAAAACAGTGATCGGCCAGGTCACAAACGTTTCCGAACACAAATGAGTAACCTTCAGCTTAAGGTTCTCAAGGCTTGCTTTAGTGACTACCGGACTCCAACAATGCAGGAATGTGAAATGCTAGGGAATGAGATTGGCCTGCCCAAACGTGTGGTCCAGGTCTGGTTTCAGAATGCCCGGGCTAAAGAAAAGAAATTCAAAATTAACATAGGGAAGCCATTCATGATAAATCAGACTGGACCTGATGGGACAAAGCCAGAATGTTCTCTGTGTGGTGTGAAATATTCTGCGCGTTTGTCCATAAGAGATCATATCTTTTCCAAACAACATATCACAAAAGTGAGAGAAACTGTGGGAAGTCAGCTAGATCGGGAGAAAGATTATTTAGCTCCTACAACGGTTAGACAGCTGATGGCACAGCAAGAATTGGATCGCATAAAGAAGGCTACTGATGTGCTAGGATTAACAGTACAGCAGCCAGGCATGATGGACAGCAGTTCTCTTCATGGTATCAGTTTGCCAGCAGCTTATCCAGGACTCCCTGGCCTTCCTCCTGTTCTTCTGCCTGGAATGAATGGTCCATCCTCTTTGCCTGGATTTCCACAAAGTTCAAACAGTAAGTCTATAAGGGGGTGATTTTGTAATTTTATTAATTTGATCATTTTGCATAGTCACCACCCCCTTCCAAAACACAGCACATTATGCATTCATATCGTGCTACTGAGAGTGGTGGGAGTAACTAAAAAGTACTGCTATGAGATGTAGTCAGTGCAATTCTCGATTGTCCCTGTAGATTGGATATCTCTGATTATGGTAAATAATAAATAATTACTTGAAATCTAATTCAGCAACATCTTTTTAGTACATATTAGGCTTCTGGTACAAAACCAACATAGCATTAGCATAGTTATGGGTTTTAGTTGTTTTGAATGATGCTCCTTTAGGCAAAACCTGGGTTAGAATTTTGTATGCAAATATTATATATGCAAATATTTAAAGGACATCTGATGAAGCCAAAATAATAATCCCAAGGTTATCATTTCATGAGGCATTTGGTCCACCCCTTAGAGGGGTGAATATTTAAAATAAATATTTAAAATAAAATGCTGCCCCAGACCCTCTTTTATATTTCTGAATCATTGCCTGTGAAGATAAGAAGGGTTTTGTTGAACGTGATTTGTAATGTCAGTTCTATTGTGATCCAAATTCCAGGAACTGCTGAATATCTCCTACCCCTAGATTGTAAAGTCATCACAGACATGTACCACCTCCTTTGGGCTTGCACTTTTAACTGTACTGCTTTACTGTTTTGACTATGTTTTTTGCTCACATTGGAAAGTGCTTCTTGCAATAACTTTCACTGAAGTTAGAGAATCAAGTTTTCTGCAAAATGATTTGTTTAGTCATCGAAGAATGAAACTACCTTACTTTCTTGTATTAGACTCCAGTTTTGCAGTCAGGGTTTGTTGTGAGTGCACCCTTGCAGATTGAAGCTCTCCCATTCATCTTCTAACTTTGCACATTCATATCAAATACGTGCACAGCAGAGTTAGGGAGCTGGTTAAGTCCCCTCTCCTCATTTTATCCAGTAATTCCACTTGCTGTTGATCTCTAAACTTTGATTTAGAACGCAACTATCTTTGGCAAGTAAGGTAGGGCCTTAATCACCAATGTTGTTAGACAGAGTAAGACTGTAACAATGTCTCCTCTGCTACCCATCTCTGCTTTGATTGATGATGATCATGTTATTGTTTCCCTAAGTGGTGGTCAAAGCATCTTGTTTTTCTCTTCATTGGATCAGAATGGCTTTCCTTCCACAATGGAGTCTCTGGCTGAGTGCCCTCTGGCTTTTGTCAAACAGTTATTGGCACAGAGAGTGCATATAAAGGAAATATAAAGGTGCTGTATTTTCTTCTTAATGGCATAGAGTGTCCAGGTCCAAAAATGGCTGTTCATTGTTCATTAAAATTATAGATATGGTTTTTCCATATAACTTCACTAAATGGCTTTGGTTAGGTTGACCTTTAGGTAAAAATGGGCTCTGGAAAACTCAGGCTTTTTCTATACTATTAAATTAAGTTTGCTTGGAAAGATATGATTGCATTATTTTGCTCTCAAAACCAGGAAGTCCCTATGCAAATTGAGTTGTGGGAATGGTCATGGACTTATGATAACCTCTCACCCATGCTCAGGAATTGTTTAGGAGAATGTTAGTTAGCCCAGGCTAAAAAAGTGCCAGTGACCATTACGTACTGTTTAAATTTAAAGACAGTTTAGTATCAGTTTTTGGGAAACGTTCCCTGGTACTGTTTAACTTGCTAGTATCTATGTATCCTCAGAGTCAATTTACTGTTCATAACACAAAAGGTATTGTTACAGGCCAAGTGGTCCATAAGAAGTCAATTTTCAGATTTTCTGATTCCCACCAAATATCTTCTTTGAGATAAATTTAAATCATTAATACCATAACATACACAGTGAACTGCCAATTGAAATGGATTTTTACCCCCTTTCATCTTGCATCTTCTTAAGGTTAATTAGTCCGTTGTGGGCAAAGCCCACTGTGTAAACTATCTAGTAGAATCTTGTTATTTACTTTTTCTTCTGCCATATGCTAAATAGTCCCTGCATCCATCTTTTGTTGCTTGGCAAATACTTGCATACATAAATCTCCATTCCCTAATGATACATAATGGAGCAGTCATAGTGAATTAAAAAAATAGATTATTTTCATCATTCATCATAGAAAAACAGTAATAAAGTCACATGTTCTCCAGTATGTACTCAATATTAGTATTTTCTGCACCTAATTAACCCATTTCTAGTCTACTCTATTTTGGCTGATAATTCGCATTCATATTTGATGCTAAGAATTGTTTAAGAAGTGTCTTTTTGGAAGCATTGCTTCCAAGCAAGCTTTTCTTTAGCTACAGTTCTTCTAGCAGCACATATATTCTCATTCAGCAGGACAATTGTTCTGCAACATTCTTTGCATGAAGGATTTTCTGAAGCTCACTCCCTGATGACTCAAAATCCTATACTTCAAGTCTACCTCTTGTGAATTCCACTGCAAGTATGTCATTTCTTTTCTTTTGACCCATTCCCAAAAATGCACTTTGGAAGTCTCACTGGGATCCCTTATATTCAAATATTTACCTGTGTTACTGATGCTTACAGGGTTGGTAACTGTATTTCCTGTAGCAAAGCCCATCCATTCTGTCCTACATGTTTTTTTAAAGGACAATATCAACATCAGCAGGATCCCCACTTTTAAAGAATGTTTGCTGTTTGCTAAGGCAGCAAACTAATGAAACTATAATAGTAAACATCACGTTTAAAATTCGCTTTTGTATTTCTCTTTACTCATGCTGGACAGATAAATTATCCTGATTAGTTTCAGGGTTTAATATAAGTTTATGAGGACTTTCACTTTCGTGTTCTTGCATCCAGTATTGTTTATGGGTTTCCAAAGTGGTACAAACCGCAGCTAACTGTTGTAAAATACTATTTTTAAATGTAGTATTTGCTTTCATAAAAGGTTTGAAATGGAATACTTGACAATAATAGTAAAACACAAGAGATGGAAATATTTAAAGTTCATTTTATCTTCTTTATGTAGTGCTCAAACTGGACTTTCATTTGCAAAGATTATTAGATTTGTCAAAATAAGATAGCTTCATTTATGAATGAAGGGATCCATTATCTTTAAATTCAGTTATTTTGTTCTAAAACAATATCTAAAACAATGATATGTTGAAGAATTCTCTCTCCTGTGGGATATGTTTCTCTAGATAATGTAATCATACCATCTTGTGGGCATCAAATGCTGAGCAAGGTCTCAAAATCACTGCTATGTTTGTTCAGCGGAATTATAATTAATACAGAACTTTAATTGCAGCTCATCTTTGTTCTTCAAGCCGCCTCTTATTTTTTATGTGACTGTAGATAGAAGAGTTCACCTGCTGTTTTCAGCTGTTCTTAACATTCACATCCTTTATTCTTCTTAACTTTGTGTTTTTGCCTATGATCCCTTGCAGAAAACTAGTGCTTCATCTTGCTTCTAGCTATTAATACTGGTTCTATGAACCTTTTAATGTCATCATCATTACCATAGGTTCTTTGCACATCACTTAAACCTGGGATGCCTTGAAGATTCTTTTTCCAGGAGTACACACATCACTGGGTAATATGTACTTAGTGGTTTTTTAAATCTTAGCAAGAGAGAAATTTGATTCAGCAGCAATTACTTCCCTTATTATTAGGTCACTAAATTCTGTTCTCTGTTTGCTTTTGGCCCATTGGTAGTAGTATTGTTTCTGTATTTTTAGCCCTCTGAGTCTTCCAAAAGAAATAGAAGTCTCTCCTTTTCAGTAGCCATTTAAAAAAGTTTGCAGGATTAGAATATTTCTTCTTGATTAGTGAATTTTCTATTCTACACCTCCCACATTTGGAAATGGAGCATTAATTTCATGAAGTTTTCTTCATTTTGTTTTGGAAACCCCCAGTTCCATATTGAACTTACAATAAAACAGGTGAGTTTCATTATTCTATTGCAGTCTGCCTGGATATTTAACCAAATTCTGTGCTTTCAACTAAATTCCAAAAAATATCTAGAAAATAGAATAGATCTGGGCATCATCGGTGCAAGTGGACTTAAGACAACATGATGTGTAAGGGTTGAAGAGGTTAAGAATAGAAAGAAATCAGGAAAATTCCTAAGTATCTGACAAGCTCAAATAACCATGACAAAGCTGGGGCAGCAGTTCACGCTAATTGCATCATTCATGCATTTTCCATCTACAATATTTATCATTTAATGTATTTTCAGCGGACTCCACACACAATTTCCTGTTACTTCCTGTTGAAAGCGTAGGGGCAAGTAATAGCATCTTTGATGTTATTGTGCAGTAACTGTGGCAATTACCCACTTTTTAATTATAACTGTTGTGACTTGTTTCGCTGTACTATCTAATCCGTGCTCACAATGCATTTTAACTCCTTAGTGTTCCCCTACCATTAAATAGGAGTAATGACACGGTGACAAACATTAAATGGCCTCTTTGTTAAATCTGGTAATTATTCCCTTTGAATCCTAATTGCTTTATTCCTAAGTAATGCTAAGCACCTGGATATTGATGATTTAAACGTCATTCTTGTTCACTCCATTAGCGCTTCCTAGTAGCTAATACCCGTCTAACCTCCATTACAGAGCCAGCATTTATTGTTCTCTTACCCACACACTAGTAGGCTGTTCCCGATGTTGCTTCACTTTTATGGTTCTGTGTGCACGACAAACTTTGAGTGTTTTTTTCTCTAGCAAACCTAGTTGCCTGAAAGAAATGAAAATAGGTGTAATGTGCAGTCTCTCACAGCCTTTTCTACCCTGTGCCATCATTTAATTTTCTAACTATACATCTCACAGAAGTTGCTTTTTAATAGACTGTTATGAACCACTGCACTGTATCTGGTACTTGAAACCGTGAAAAGATTCCTTCCATTAAGTTATAAGGCATGCTTCTTGTGTATATGCACCCTCCAGACAGAACTAGTCCATCCTTAGGTTGCTTTCTCTAATGAGGTGGAGGACGTCATGCCTCATGCTTCAAGTAAACCGAGAACAGCAGCGTTCCTGTGTCAAAGTACTTCAGTGCTATTACACTTATTTCCCAGCAACTACTGCATTTACCTGATTGTCATGGTAAAGAAAAGCTCTGTTCAAACTCTCAGAAATGAAAATGTAAGCTGTGTGGTGTCCCAGTAATGAATAGCATTGACCTGATTGCTTCTTCTGTTAGTTTTTTGAACGGTCATTTCCTGTTGATATTTACTTATCTAAACATCTTTCTTTCTTTATCATTACTGCATTTTCCCTCAGCAATTTGGATAAAGATCCCTTTTTATTTGAGAGCTAATTACTTGTAGTGAGCACCATAATTACCAGGTTTCTTAGGTGAAGGATGTGTGGGTTATATCATCCCAGAGGCATGATAAAAATTAGTTAAAATGAACAACAAAGTAGAGATCTCTCAAAGTATCAATTAGAGGGAAGCACTCTCACTGTGCTTAATGCTTCTTTTCTAATAATCTACTGAGCCTATGGCCGATGGAAGAAAATGAACAAAAAAAGGAGAGTGCTATTTCTGCAGGTATGAATCTGTTCCTGCTGATGGAGCTGGGCTGAATTCCATTGCCTTTTGTGGGACCTTTTTATAGGCAGAGATTCATGTATGACACCCATGTTAGTTGAATCGGGATTATAAAATGAATAAAAGCTGTTGGTTTTGCTGTACATTGTGTATTATGAATGAAAGGCTGAAAGGCCCACAGAAGTTTACTTCACCATTTTAAAATGTGGTTTATTCACACCATAGGTAATTTTTGAAGCATGTGTGAAATGCTGAATGTTACAAGACGTATTTTGCCTCGTGCATTGACGACAGTTATATTTTTGTTGTTTTCAGCTTTAACATCTCCTGGTGCAGGCATGCTTGGGTTTCCTACTTCAGCTACTTCGTCTCCTGCCCTGTCTCTCAGCAGTGCCCCCTCCAAACCTTTGCTGCAGACTCCACCACCACCACCTCCACCACCACCACCACCACCACCTCCACCACCTCCTCCTCCTCCTCCTCCTCCTCCCTCCTCCTCTTTGTCAGGACAGCAGACAGAGCAACAGAGCAAAGAATCTGAGAAAAAAAATACTATTAATAAGCCAAACAAGGTCAAAAAAATCAAAGAGGAGGAATTAGAGGCCAACAAACCTGAAAAACA
>NC_140086.1:33009537-33164537 GCF_964237585.1 Gallinula chloropus | reverse complement strand
TCAGAGTGGCCACAGCTATTTCAGTTTGCAATAACATAGATTCAAGGAAAGAAGTTGATGGCATTCTGTGCTGATTTCAGTTATTCAAACAACAGGGCATTTAACACGCTAACCTTTTACCTCTGAGACTGTGCTTTAAGTTTGAGGCCAAGTTCAAGTCCTTACTAAAATAAGCTTGCTGATCTTTGTTCAGTCCCTAGTGACTGCCTGTCCACATCTCAAAACTGCTCAGTAAACATGATTAAAGGAAAAAAATAAAGTCACTTTCTGAAAGCTACACAGTAAATGTAGTTTAATTACTTTATAGCTTATACAATATAGTTCATAACATAGCTAATGATACAGTTCTAATATAGACTATTTTTATTTAAACCCTACTGTTTAATTTTCATAAGCATAGCAGGCTTGGTTATTCTTATCCACAGATGCTGTGATATGCTATGAGGTTAGTAGTTAGCCAACTAGGCATTATGTTCTGTGGGAATAGGTGACAAAACATTTTGCAAATAAAGGCTTGAATTCTAGCACAGACCTAACTGAAAATTAACACAACTGATCTTAATTTCTAACATTGTGCACAGCATAAACCCACCACATTTTATAGATTTCATCATACTGAATAGCCTCTGCTCAAGAGTAGTTTACAAACATTGTATTGAAATGTTGCACACCATGGGTCATACACGTTTGCTGTGTTGGGTTCAGTTCTGGGTAGACACACCCTAGCTTTTATGTACAAACTAAGCTTTTTCCACAGTTTGTTAAAGTTGAGTCCAATGGCCCTTGGATGAGGTGCTGTGATTTACTGTTTTAAAGTCACACTCATGCACCATTCCTGACACCACCCCCCCAGTTTATTGTCACTATAGTTCAATGCAGCTTCTCCAGAGCAAAACTAGTTCTGGTTTGGATGTATGTATCAACTAAAGGTTACATTACATTATAGGTTTTTGCTTTTCACATTAATTTGATAATTCTGTGCATTGACTGTCTTGTAATTTGGGAAAAAAAAAATCCAAAGAACCAAAACATGAAAAAAAACCCAACCCAACCCAGTAAATCAGCAAACTACAAAAGAAATCAATGATGATGTATTAGTGATAGCTGAGATTTGCAGTTACGTTGTTCAGTTTTGTTAGTGGAAGAACTGAGAGAGAGCACAATCTCAAAAACGCTGACAATAGCACTGATGTTTTGAGGTAGAAGGTCCTATTGTGGATCATAATCCTGTAATATATCTGCTGTGCCCCAGTTTCTGACATGATTTAAACAAGACCTAAAACAAGACTTATATAATGTGGTTCCAGATGAAAAAACGTAGGATTGGCACTCAGCCATTTTGGAAGCTCTGCATATTCTGGGATCCAATAAAGCTGCTGCAAAATCGTAGAAGTTAGAAAGGGGAAAGATTTGCTAAATCAACTAGTACAGTTCTCAGTCATCCAGAATTGTTCCCTACAGTGTATTATATGAAGTTTTGTCCAGTTTAATTTTAAATGACTCAAGCAATGGGTCTCCTGCAACCTATCTTGAGAGGGTGCTTTAAAGAGTATTGAATCTTACTGTTAGAAGATTGTTCTGTGCTCTTCAGCCTCTGTATTCCTTCTTATTTAAGTTAAGAGTTCTGCAAGTACAGATAAAGATTGGAGAGAAATTGATATTTGTCAAGATGAGTCAACTTTCTTTTACAGAATTTTTTTCATGAAAGTCCAGATGTCCTTGAAAATTAAAACCTATAAATTATATATGATATTCTTGACACCATCTATTTAAAAACCATGTAATAATCTCAGCAACAAAGAAAAACATCACCACACCATACTGACATTTCTTTCAACCTCCTCTCTTTGATGCCATATAAATTATATCAGTGAAATATTTGTTGTATAGCAAATGGCCAATGGCAATATGTCAAATTATTTTGATGATAGGATTTTGTCTATAGTATTCAAATGTGTCTGCAGAATGCAGATCTCCAAATTTTTGTAATTACAAATAGAGGCATTATTTTAATCACTGTGATAACTTTTATTAGTAATCATGTATTATTTTAAGAATACACAGAAGAATAACTGCAGACTACAATGCCTGGAAAATATCAGTATCCTGTTAAAAGGCCTGATATTATCTAGAAGATTTTGCATTTTTCTGTTTTTCTCGACACACAGTTAAACATCTTAAAAAAATACAGGGTTTACATGACTGTACATGTAATTAACCTTTTTTTTTTATATATATTAGTATGGTAAGATTAAGCCAGGAATACAGACTAAACTGCTCATACCGAATAGTTCTGATTGATACACAAATGAATACCCAGTGGTAACTGGCTCATGGAACAGATAATATTTAACTAAGAGATTAACACTGACGTGTTAGTTCAGCATATAGCTGGCTTGTTCTTTTAAAATAAATTTTTAAAAGCATATGGAAAGCTAGCAGACTGCACAGTGATATAAAAAGATACCACTGAAAATGAGAACAGAACTTCCCAGTTAACATGTCTAAGTAGGTAGGCTGCTTGAATTAAAGATTTTAGCTTTAATACACCTATAGATTGAGAACTCTGGGAAGAAGATGATGAATCTCATTTCCCTTTTCATATTTAAGTTTTTTAAAAGAACCTTTAACCAGATCAGCTAACTTAGAATAACTGATAAAATACTGTAGGACTTCCATAAATCATACAAAGAAAGATAATCTCAAGTAAAGCTCACATGTTTTCCTTTGTATTAGTCCCATTCTTGTTGCACCCAATGGGAAGATGCTTTACTGAGAAACCAGTCTTCTCACAATTTGTCTGGAAAGGTGTGAAGTAAAATGGTTTTATTTTTGAGGTTGATATTATTAAAACCTGTTTCAGCAAGGTTGCCATGAGTACTGGTAGGATTAGATACCATGTTTTAGTGGCCCAGAATGCTATTGCTTACCATGGTCCTCCAGAAAGTTCAGTAAATGGAGTGGTATCAAACAATGGTAAGTAAACCATAGTAGTAACCTTTTTTTCAGTTGTTAGTGTCACAGTACATATGAAACAAAATGCAATTAAAGTAAATAAAATACGAACAACCCCCCCTCAATCAACCAACAAACAAAACCCAAAAAAAAGGTCAAACCAACAACCCAGGACTATAGCTAATATATTGTCACAGTTGTAACTGCAAACACCTTATGGGCAGGAAAGGTCTTACAGTGATGTTTCAAAGACAGGTAGAGATGAAATGAATAGGATTTTGCAAGAAAGCCAGTTCAACACTGTAGGAACCATTAAAGTAAAAATTAGAGTGCCTGCTGGCTTGTGGTCTGATGGGGAAAGACCCTCAATAACAGATGATTTGTAAGCACACATTCTTATTTCAAGCAGTGGGTTGTCTACTCCCTGCTGTTTGAAGTGAGTTTAATATTCATAGATGCATCTACAAGCTCTTTACTCTGTCCAAAGTGATAGGTTTTGTTGTTTAGTGCTCCTGCACATGTGATAGGACTGCTTTGTGCTGCGAACCCTTCTTTCAAAACGCACATACTTTCAGGACTTGAGCACCATCAGGCTGGGTTGGTGTTTTGACTGAATATCAACTTCCCAAAGAAAATCAGAGAACTGAAAGTGTGTGGGATTGCAGTCTTCTGGGACCCTTTTTTCCAAACCCTACAGATCCTTGGGTGCAACTACTATTTGCAGAAACTCTGGCTTACAGAGTTTTCTTACAAAGACAAAGCTTTGTTGCCTGGGGATCTCATGTCATATATATGAATGCAAAGGTCTTAAAGCTGATGGCCTGGCCTCAAATCAGTGTGGGTAAAAATATTCTGCTCTCTTAAATTCCCCACTTTTTTTTTCCACAGAGAAAACCTGTTCTTCATTTCCTGTCCATAACCATGTAGTGCAGCTTGTTGTACAGCATTAAACAGATGCTGTCTTTCTCCTACCCCATATATAATACACATTTCAGTGAGCCTGTTTATTCCAGTCTAGAAACTTCTAGGGTGAAAAACACTATGTATTTACACAGTCTTTTGATCTTTTGTTTCATTTTTTTCCCAGAAAATAGATCTCCTTTTGATTTCTTAAAAATAGCTTTTAATTGCTCTAATTGTCATTTTATTTCCTACACATATTTATCAGGTAGCCATACACACTGTCTGCTTTGATGACTCTGTTGATATTCCATAAAAACTGCCTGATGAAATTGCTTAGGATTTTTTTTAGAGTAACTCTTCATTTCGATGAGACAGTGATTGCTCTTGAACAGTTCGTGTTAAAAGATGTGGGGATATGGCCTGTTATTTGTTAAAAAAAAATTGTTGACTGTAAACAATTTATTTAAACAATCATATAATATGGAAGATCTAGTTCAATGTCAAAGCATTAGAACTCACTTTTTAAAAGCAGTTTCCAGTTCAAAATAACAAAACTCCTTAGTGTTTTTAGTTTGAAGACACACTAGAAAGTTCAACAATAAGTAATTAAGTATTGAAGAAAATCCACTGAAGAACTATATTAAATCATTACTGGTTCTGTCACCTACTGCTAGCTTTCCTTTTAAAATACAGTTTAAAAAAAGTTCTGTAAGAAATGTCTCATAAAACTTTTAGTTGATTTGTTTGGTCACTGATTTTTGAATCTTATGTGGTGTTCTAAACTTCTCTCCTTGTTTCCTTCTCTGTTTTGGAAAAATACCTGCAAACCTACTTTGCACCTTTAGTTTTAATGGAACTGTGCAAATGTATTTTTTATTTCTGTAAGGAACCACATTTCCTAGGACACACATATTCCTTGTGTTCATGTTGCTCTAGTTGGACTGACAGGAAGAGGGTGTCTTTTGCATCTCTAAAATTCAGGCAGAGGAATTGAAGAAATGAGTGAGAGTGTGTGTGTGTGAGAGAGAGAGAGAGAGAGAGAGAGAGAGGGAGAGAGACTCACCACTCCCTGTGACTATAGGTCCCTTGAAAAGGAGGGGAGAAAACATATTATCTGGGATTCATAGACCACGAATCCCTAGTCTGGAATTCATAGACAATTATGACCAGAGAGGTTTACTTTCTACATTACACAGCCCATAAAACTTCTTTTAGTCTTTCATACAATGTAGAAAAAAAAATGCTTGCCTATAGCCAAAGTGAACACTATTGAGCTCAGTAACATATGCATTCCTTTTTGCTGGTGCAGTTTCCATCTTTTACTGCCCCAGGTCTCTTACAGGCCATTCATGGTAGAGTAATTTGACTCTGGTCTGTCACACAAGGTTGAGAAGCGACTTGAATATACAAATACTTGCAGCATTCATTATTGATAAGACTTGAAGAAGCATTAGATAATGTGTTACTTAATGTATTTATTGGAGGTGACTTCAGATGGATGATGACTTCAGATGGATGAAGGATTGCATAGCACTCAGCAAATCAACACAGATTTCTCTGTTTACGTTTGTGCGTGCATGAAAGTCACCATGAGTCAGCTGCAACATAAACTGTTGACGCAGCAGCTCTTCAACACAGTTTGTCTGTCATCCAGAAAGTGAAATGTTTGGAGGCATTCAAGAGAATTAAAAATAGTTTCTCTATGCAATCTGAGCAATTTAGGTTTATTTAAAAACCCAAACAATTTCAAACTAAGATCTTTGATGACACAAACACAGGATACTTTGCCAAATACCTCTCCTTTCTTTACCCCTTCCAAAGCACTAAAGGAATGTAGAAATGCTACTGACCCTGAAATTCATCCCCCAAAGGCTAGGCCTTCTAATTAAATCAATTAAAACAAAGTCAGGCCCCAAAGAAAGGTAAGGGTAATAATATTCACCAGATAGGCACTGTGTCCCTAATTGTCATAATGTAATTGTCATAGCTGGAACAATTAAAGATGATTGATTCTGCATCATAGATTGAGTCATGAATCATAGTAAGTGGGACAAAATTTTACTGAAGTAAATAAACATTATAAGCCTTGTGGTACTTAATAATGTATCACAAAATACCTAGAAGTTGAGTTAAGGTGAACCAATGTTTTGGATGCAATGGCACAGCAAGGTAGCTTCTGCAGTGATTCTACTCAGGAGAAAAGGGCTTGCTGCGTGCTGTTCTGGGCAATAAAGAGCCATTGCTGTTCAAGAGTCAACAGTAAATCTGGGTAGGAAGAAGCACCTATTAAACCAAACAGAGCATCACCTTAGTAGAGAAACATTTCTTCTGGAACCTTACCTAGTTAACTTTATGTTTTGGACTGCTTGGGGTACCTTCATATCACAAAGCAGAGTGGCATGACTGATGATACCTGCCAATGCAGTGCCTTCCAAGCATCAGTAACATCCCTGCTACAGCTTCCCAATGAAGAACTGCTGAGTACACTGGGAGCATGGATAAAGCAGCCCAAATTATGAGAACAGCTAGTGGCTTGTTGGACAGGGCCTCCTTATCATGCCACAGCTCTGCCAGATGTGCTACACCAGTTTTCAGCCAGATTCTCCAGAGGAGTTCTGCGCTTTTTTCTTGTCTTGACCTATTCATCCTTTTCTGGACTCCTGCAAGATGTTTTACACTGCGAGCTCAGACGTTATGTATTTTTCCTGGAATGGCTTCCATTTCACTTATCATTTTTAATGTTATTGTCCCAGTTACTAAGTAACATAAAGTTGCCATACACATCCTTCCCTTTAAATGCTATTCCTGTGTTATACTTGATATTTTAAAGCACCTAGTCAATTCATTTAGGTACATAGAAGGATCAGAGAAACAACATGTTTTACTGGCTGAAATACTGAAGTGCTTTAGCTTCAACAAGCTGTAGCTCCATTCAGTGCTGAGTGCTTATTTATAAGTCAGCGTTCCAGTCTGACCCTCATGCTAAATAAGAAAATTATTAAAGCAAAAGAGTATATTTTTGAGATATTAAATGTATTATGAACTAACCCTGTTCACAATGGACGAGAACTTTTCAGAAGTGATATGGCCAAAACTGGCTTCAGCTGATGGAAAGATAAGTAGCTTCTTCACATTTAAAGCACTGAAGTATTTTGTCCCTTGATTCAGAATTATAGACTCCCACATTTGTAATGCTTATTTTAGGCTTGCATAGCTCACCTTTGAGTCACTGGTCAACTCATTATCATTACATATTTATTGATGAATTGCTATCTGTTTCTCTGCACTTTACAGGAACTACTCCCACAAGGAAAACTTTATTTCCCACAGAGGTATCTTTGGAGGCATTTATAAACTTGGAATAACTCCTGCATACTTGTCCTTTTTTTCTTTTTTCTCAAGTGACACAGAAGTAGCAGTGGGAATATCTAATATGATAAGATGTGCATTGTCAGATCCTCACACCATCACCCCTTTCCGCCATCCTGTCTTTGTTAGGCCAGGGTAATTAGTTCTTCTCATGGCTGGTAATTAAAGCCAGATCCATAGACCTAAACACTTTGGGAAAGAAGATTAATGATAGGCTCTCTGGTTTTGTGTCTCACAAGGGTGGGGAAATCATGAGGAGGAGGAGGAGGAATGTGGAGGAAAGAAATGTGTTCTGTGAAGTAATTGGAGAAAATGGCAAACACACGACTTCTGAGCAATGAAGAAATGAGTTTAATGGCTTTCTAAATCATCATCTTCCCCATTTTTGGGTGAAATTTGCTTGCAGTACATTTCCCATGCCTTCATCTTGAGTGCACCGGGAAGAATTGCAGTCGTTTTCTTCCCACTGTGAAGTGCAAATAGAAGAGTGAGGTATAACTGAGTGTGGCTCAGCTTTGACAGATGAACTGTGAGACAGTCTGTGTCCCAGGTACATTCAGGCCAAGAGGCATGGACCAATGTATTCTATGCATTATTTTATTTTAGAACTTAAAGAAAGATTAGAAAATCTTTCTTCTAAAACTCTATGTAATGCAGAGCTTTTGCTCTTGATTTTTTTTTTAAATAACTGTATAGAGTTTGTTAAAAAAAATAAATTAAAAATATTAGCTTTTGAGATTGCATTCCACCACCCCCAAAAGGCTTAGTGGGGGAAAGTTTCAAATCAAAGTATTTGAGACAAAATGTAAAAAAAATTCTGATTCAGTTATCCAAGTATACATCTGTATCAGCTCTCTTAAATCCAGTGGAGTTAAATCTAATTTGTAGTTTGGTGACTTGGAATCTAACCCAAAGTACATTTATGTACATACAACATCCAAAACCAGATCGTAAGGGCTTGAATGCAGGATCACCGCTCCCTTTCAACTGCTCCTGTTACTATATATGTTTTGCAGTACTATAACACCAAAGGGACCCTGATCTAATTAGGATCCCATTTTACTTTGGAAGAAACATAAATCTGTTCTTCAAGAAAGACACTTTAACCTGGGGAGGTAGGTGAACTATATTTTGGAGGAAGCAAACAAAGGTCAAGAAAAGAAGAAATACATGAACAACCAGCTCTTTTCAAGTAAAATAATCTAAGGAATGCAGAGTAAAGTATTGGTCAGCTCTACACCTTCATTTTAGGATTCTTGTTATAAATAGGGTTGCAACAGAACTATAAAGAAAAATCAGTGAGTGTCTCAGACAATATACAGAAAAGGAAATCAAAACTGCACAACACTAATAAGTTTGTTTGCCTGCTTTAAACAACAAGCTGAATGGTTTGTCAGCCCTAACTCATGGAGGACTTGAGAAAAAAAGAGTTTGAGATTTGTCTCTCATTCAAGCAACTAAAATAAACAGGCCTGGGATCATTTCATTCACTGCTGTTCCAGGCCATACCTATTCTATATGAACTATGCCTAAGCATTATTCACCAATGGCAGAGTTCATTCTAAGATAGTATGGAAGTTGGCCCTTTAGGGTCTCTAGATACATGGGAACTCCTTCCATCTCCACAAACACAAATTAATAGGAAAATTACAGAACTGGATCCCAGCCACAGGAATCTCTTCCCCTGCCTCTTCTTTCTAACATGAGTCAGTTTTCTACATGAATTTTTACCTGCTGTGGAAACAAATGTTACCACTGAGATTCTGTAAAAGTCCTGATTCAATGAAGCTTTAAGTGTCTGGACTCCAAGTATTTAACTTAGCTTTATTGGCTCACTGCTTTTTAAGGAGCCTTAGGTGGATTAAGCTCTGCCTAGTAAGCCATGTGTGTTAAGTTTCCAGCAATATTTCCCCTGCCTAGTTTCTCATTTTTTTTCAAAACTGAGGAACATAGAAAGGCAAGAGTAAAACTAGTAAACCAGAAAGAGCTTACCATTTTCAAATCTCTCCAACAGTATCTGTGCTTCATCTTGTTATTTGTTTGGCTCACATTTTTCAGTGGGCTCTGAAGAACGTGCTAGGCAACAATTTGAATAACTCAGACCTTGGAAGAATAGAAAGTCAAGGTTGTTCACAAAGAGCTTGTACACATGTTTTCATGTATGCACACACACACATACATCAACACCAATTTGGATCTTCTGCTGATGAAAAAGAAGGCCTGTTAGACACTATCAAAACTGAAAAGGATGCCAGAATGGGAAACGGATGCATTCTGGTATATTTAAAGTAATTAACATGCAATTTGGCTGAACTTGAAGCAACATTTGGATGCCAAGGCCTCTGAAAATCTTCACTGTGAACATATCAGAAGTGTGAAAAAGATTTTGAAAACTGATCCAAGTGTTTAAAGGATTAGCAAAGTAACATCAGGCTTAGATTTTCTCTCACCTAACAATGCTGGCTTTTGAGTCTACCTTCCTACAGCTTTCCATATTCTAGAGTGTTATGATGGCTTGTGCGGTTTCCAGAAGATCATGGTTGGTGACATAGGCTGTAATTATTGAGTTCAGAATTAAACCCCATGGGTTGACAGGAATCTAATTGGCATTTTAGGGACTGTGGAACAGTAAAAAGTAGCAGTCACTCAAGGGAATAGGATGACTGAATATTTTCTGAAGGAAGTTGTCATATACATCTGGGACAGGAAGAGCCATCAGGACAGACCTCATGCTAAAGAAACTGCATGGGAAATATTCAAAGGATCATTTGGACCTATACAGTCTCGTTACTGCAAAGATGAACGTAGCAGGCAAAATAATACAAGGAGAAATAATAAAAACCTATTTTTTACTGGCAGAGAGTTGAGACAAGAATGAATCATTCCTGTAGTGTAGGTTTGAGCATATGTGATTGTTCATATACAAGTAAATAACTACTATAAATATACTAGCCATATTGACTTAACTAAAAGGTAAGTAAATAGCTGTTTAAAACACTTTTGGTAGAAGAATTATACTTATGATAGGATTATCCAGATTTCTGTCCACATTCCTTTTGATTTGTAAGATTTCATCTTGATATTCCAGTAATAAATGCTGCAAAATTCAGAGCATTTGCATTCCTATTGTTTCAGACTTTTTTGAATTGCTGTTAAAGAAAGTGTGATCATGAGTGGTAGAGAAGACTGACCACAAAGGAAGCAGAAATGTACCTTTATTTTGTAGAATATGCAATTCAGATTTTGTCAATGGACAGAAATAAAAGATTGCTTATGAAAAAAAAATTAAAGCAGGGCAATAAATAGTTACAAAAGGCAAATCTTCCAACTTCTTTTTCAAGTCTGACACAGCTCATCAATATATTTGCCTGACTAAAGACCATGTTCAAAACTAACGTGTTAGCTTTCAGCTCTGAATTTTTTGCAAATGTGTAACTGTGAGCACTATACAAGATAGGACCTACATTCTTCACGTTGAATAAACATAATGAACAGATGCAAGTCATATCCCAAAAGTTTAAGCTTTCTTCATGCTTTTTAAATGTTAGGAGGATAAAGTGGATTTGGGAGCTTTTAATCACCTTTGTTGCAAGCTTGTCTCTTCAAGGGGCTTCCAGAGCAAAGCAAACCACAGGCTGATTGATCATTTTTAAAGAGATTCCATTGGCCACACATGCACTCAAAGCAGAGTCTTTTATATTTCCTGTGACAAAAGTAATCCTGGTTGGGTTCACAAGGTGAATATAGAAAAAAACAAGAGAATGAGAACTAGAAGAAACTTGTATTTCCCATTCTCAGGTTTACCATACACAGTGTTTCCCAACTTCAGCCATATGGGAATTACTCTGCCTCAAAAATATAAATAAGTAAACAAACATTTTTTTGCTCTTTTTTCCCCTCAAGAGACAGGAAACAACTAGAAGCAGTCAGAAATGCTGGATAATCCTAAGTAAAAGAACTCCTAGGAAAACAAAAACAACCCCAAAAAACTTTGTGCCATCTACATCAGCTTCATGTTAAAAAAAAAAAAGGTCTTAGTTGTTTACTGCTACGCTCTGTCTTTAAAACAGCAATAACAAGGGTGAAATTTACAGTCATTTAAACACTGTGGACAGGCTTTGCTAAGC
The DNA here is from genome assembly GCF_964237585.1 of Gallinula chloropus. Lineage (NCBI taxonomy): Eukaryota > Metazoa > Chordata > Aves > Gruiformes > Rallidae > Gallinula > Gallinula chloropus. The sequence continues at coordinate 33,153,183 of NC_140086.1, read as the reverse complement.
TGCAGTGCCTAGGTTACTGATAAAACAAATTAGCATCAGAGTGAGAATAGGACAAGATAGTGCTATGACAGAAATAATATAAGGAATAATAAGAACCCAGGTGTACATAATTAAGATTGTAATTCAAGCAAAGGGTTCTGGTGACATCATTTATCAATGTCACTACAAACTCTCAATGGAATTACAGCTTTGTATGTAGAATTCAGATATACGCGATTTGTTAGAATACATGAGGAATGTTTCTATTAAAGGTAGACAGACAATATGTTAACCTCAAGTAGTGGTGCTGACAGGATGAGGTATAAAGAGAAGAGGTTTTTCTTATTGTAGGAAATGAAAAAAGATCAAAGAATTTCTGATATTTTAAAATTAAATTTATTTAAAATACTGGGTAGGGATTTTTGTTTTCCCAAAAGCAACAGAAAAAGTTTCAGTTCGTGTGTGACTCAACACTGCAATTAAAATGAGTGTTTACTGCAAAAGTGAACAAAGGAAAAGCTAAAACTTTCGTTTTTCCATCATTTTATAGCACAAAATCACATTAAAAGAAAAATATTTCCGTTAAAAGGATGGTATAAAATATTTACAATTAAACACACAATAAAGCTAGTATTAAATTATTAATTGAAAATTAACTCATTTTTAGGACCAAAAAAGAGTGAGCATTGGTTTTAAATACATGTGCTGAAAGGAGACAATTATCATTACTCTGCCAATGTCTGGTTTTGGTTTTGTTTCTTGTTATAAGCAGAATGCTTTTATGAAGATAATTATGAAAGAGGGGCCCGAGAATTTGTCATATTTTAAGGGCTTTAACTGAATTTAGAAGACTCATTAATGTAAAAACCACAGTAAATGTAAATATAATTCGAATGACAAACCACTTGTTACTCACCTTGTGGACTTTTCAGCCTCACTCAGGTGCCCACAGTCCTTTCACATTAGATTTGAATAGTAGCCTCTTGAGAAAACAAGATTCAGTAAACAGTGATGCCAACAAAAAACACAATGCAGAATGATGTGAGGCTTGATTGCTGACTGATTAAAGAAAAAGATCTGGATCAATGCAGTGAGAAAAAAAAAGACTTCCATTGACTTGATAAACTTCACACTAAATCTCACCTATATAAAGTAGCACCTAAAAACATAGCTATAAAATTTCAACAAATTATTTAATGCATTGGTTGGGTTTATCTTTTTGCTTTCTGAAGTACTTTAATTGAAGCCCATAAATAGCATACCTTATGATGTCTAGCAAAACTTGTGATCCTCTTGAATAGAACTTGTGAAATGTTGAGGTTATGGATTCTACATGAACATTAATAATATTATAAGTTTTTCAAATTAATAATTTGTAGACTGCAGTACTGTCTCAAAAGATAATGCATTCTCCAAAACTTTCAGAAAATGCTGACTGATGTTGTGGGTTTTTTAGTTCTCTGCTGCTGAAGTACATAACATTTGTGAAAATTGAAATGCGCAAAGATTTGGGAGCTAGTGGAATGACAGGACTTCTGGTCCAAGTTGAATCTTGAAAGTTTAGCTTTGTATGTGAAGCTTGGAGAGAATGGCTCAAACAGTAGCAGTTTTGACCTTGAGTAACTTAATTTGGAAAGGAAATTTGGTCAAACTAGCTCAATGTAGGAGTTCTCATCAAGGATTAATGCATAGGATCAATATGAACTTTTTATAGCAGACTATTTTTGAAAGAGGACAACAAAAGGTTAGAATACTCTACAACTTGAAAAAGCGAATTAGTATGACTTAAAGTGGGTACTACAGGAATGAAAATGTAAAAAGCAAGGATCTTGATTTCATGCCAGCATTTAGGAACACAATACAAATAAATTATAGAGAAAACTGACTTTAAAATTATATTTTTGTATCTCTTTACAACCATAGCTGAGCTTATAAATATTTGACTAGCCTGACTGTTCATCTCTTCATGGCAATACTAAATGAAAAACACTCATGATTTCAATTGACCGATGCAACTTTCACTAATTTTGTATTTTCTACAAGGTCAAAACTGCATGTAACATATCTTTTTATTTGAAAGTTTAATGCTTTAATTACCTCCTAAACAAGAGAGTTATGGAAAACACATAAACATAGCTCTTTTTTAAGTTGCTGTGCACTTAAATTCTACTCTTGAACCATAGGAGTTCCTGGAATGGGGCTGGGAATCAGGCCCTTTAATATCCTTGTCACTAACAACAGATAATTATGCACGTCCTTTTGTTACCTTACCTAAGGAGCTGAAGGACAGATTGATCCCACTTACTGTCCCCCATCCCTGCCTTCTCTCCCCTTGTCTCTCCCCTGACTACAAACTGAGCTCAGATGCAGCTTCTTAGCACAGCTTAAACCTGATATTTTCCTCCCCTGCCATATGGCATCTTCCCAAGAACTTGCTACTCACCAGCATGCCATTTGTGTCCAGCAAAGTTTGTGGACTCAAGGAAGCTATATGAACACTGGGGATGTTTATGAGGTTCAGTATCTCCAGCTGCCTCTGCCACTCCAGCATGCCCACCTGTGACAGAGTCTAGTTGATTTCAATGTATTTCAGAGTACTGTTAAAATGCTGGCCAAGACTTTGCAGATGACACTAGATGAGTTGTAAGAAAAAGAGAAAAACCTTCAGTAAAAATCTTTCTACTATGGTGATTTAATTCAGGCTGTCAGTATTTTCTGTTTCTGACACTTGTGAAGGCAAATTTACAACTAGTCTTCTCTTCTTAGCCCTCTCCAACCTTCGCCTGTGGTCTTTGGAAACGGAGCAGGCTAAGAAAGTTCCTGAAAAGTGGCAAGCAGTTTTCTTAGATAAGCTATCTTCTTGAGATTTTCCTCTCCTCCTTGCCTTCCTTAGGCTTTTTTTCTTGAGGATGAGGCACCTACTTCTTAGTTATCTTTATTCAGTGCAGGAAAAAAAAATAAAAAAAAGAAAAGGCATTTGTAAGACATTGGTCTCTCAGACCTGAAATTTTGGTTCTTTTTCCTTTCCTAACACAGCTTAGTCTTTTGAAAGTTCTACCTCTTCCATTTACAAGATGCCTGTTCCTCTACTCAAATATTTGGTATTTCTGCTCTTTGAACTATTTCTTTTCTTCCCTCCCCTGAAAGCTGTCTACAACTTCAAAGACAGATGAAGATGCCGCAGGTGATAAAGACCACCATCCTCTTTCTCTAACCCTCTCCATTCTGGTTTGGAAGTTGACTGGGGTTTAGTAATATTTTCAATAATGGCTGGTTGATATTCTGTTTCCAAACGTGAGCTCTGCTTTCAACACCAGAACGATAAAGATGTAGTGCTTAATAATGAAGAACAGCATTTTTTATTCTACAAAACAAGCCTCTCAGCTTCAGTGGTGTTATTCATGAATAACACCTTGTGCATATGCATTATGAGACAGTGCTTAATTGAATGATTGCATAATATGTTGTTCCACAGAATAAAATATGAAATATTCATTAGGCCAGAGAGAGAGTTAGAATGCCTGGTGGTTAAATCACTCACCAGGGAACTCCAGCTCCTACTCCTTGCTCCAAGTGAATATGCAAGTAGTTTATACAAAAAGACTTTAAAAGCAACTAGAAATTTCACCCCAAAATATATTATACCCGCATGGCTAGTGTACTATCCCAACAGGCAGAAGTGTGCTCTGAGTGGGGCATGGGGAGACACTGTTAAACGTAGATCACCTACATCCTTTCATGTAGTTAAAGTAGTCAGATGCTTTAACTACTTGGCAGCTGGGTTTAATGGAACCAAAAACTCCCTGCAGATTTTATTTTTCAGGAAATGATTGACTTGGTATAGATGTCTCATTCAGGAAAGGGTTTCCAGATGTGACTCCAGAATAGAAGGAAGCACTTCTTTGCAGTCTAAATTCACACTTGGTTAAGTCCATGTGAGGGGCATGGTATAGGCAATACACATATATCCTTAGCTTAAAGTGGAGGTCTCTCCACTCTTAGCTGCTTTGAGACAACTGCTAACAACCCAACTCACCTCATGTCTTACATTGGGAAACTGGGGATGGAGGTAGGATACCAAAAATGTTGCAACAGTCTGTATTTCAACACCTAAACTCTATTGCAGTTTTAGCCTTTACCACTCTGTGACGTTGAAAGATCTTCAGGAAGCATGTTTGGATAAAGCAGTATCTAAAGTAATACTTTCAAATAAATTAAATCGACCTCATAATAGTTGCATCTTTTGGAATCATGAGAAAGCTTATTGAAACAATAGTGGAACAGAAGCTTAAAATTGAGAAAATAAGGCAGAAAAGGATATTTAAAAAAAAAAATTCCATCTCAGAGAAGATTTGACTTTTTCAAAAGATATGTATGTATTTTATGAGTTTCTGTTAAATAATAATAGAAAATGCCTTTTGATTTTGTGCAGGGTATCACAGAGAAGCATTCTCCTGGCATATTTACTTTTGCATTTATTCGGGAAAAAAAAAGAAAGTGAGACTGGGGAAATAACATACTCAGGGGAGACAGAATCACTCAGAATAAATAAATATGCCCAAAACAATAACAGAAGGAAATGTGGCACCAAATATCACTGATAGACAAAGAATACATTAATTTAGTATTGCAAATTACTTTTGCTTAAGGCAGATGTACTTGGTATACCCTCTTAATTATTGCTCTTCTCATCAGTTTGCAACTCAAAGCACATTCTCTCAGTAGTAATTAGGGAATGGTATGATTATACAAAGCTCTAGGAACAAGCTGAAATGCTAGAGAGCTATTTTTTTTTAAAGTTTGCATTGTAATAACTGTGCTGTACACCATCCATCTGGAGAACCCCTTCTGCATCTTCAGAGGCTAGGGAAACAGTCAGTGCAAGCAGAAACTTTGACTTTTTATATCATATCTTTTCAACCTACCTTCAATTTAGCCACTCCGCTTCTTCTCAAGCATGGAGAAGACAAGAGGAGGGTGCTGTAGCTGATTGATGAAGCAGAGGGTTCAGCTTCTTGGTGCCTGTTTATCCAAGAAGTGGTTTCCCTTGATGACATTCTATGCATATATGCATATGCATCTACAGATCTTAGAAGATCTCTCATTTGGTACCTGAATGGTGCTAGAAGAAAAAGCTGCTTTAAGAAGGCAGAGAACAGAAAAACTTGTCATGTGTTTATCTGCTTTTGTGTGTCCAAAGGATTAGAGGTGTGCTAACATCTGGCAGTCACACCAGCAGGACTTTGAGACCCTGTGAAGTGATGTCTCTCCTCATTTCCCAGAGGCCAGGACTCCAACCCACTCCTCTTTTTTTCTGCACTGTGCTTCATAAAATAATGAACTAGAACCTCATTAATTAGATTTCTGTCTAATTCCACCTTTTAGTGAAAGATCCATGTTGTTTTGGCAGATGAAATCAAAAGATAAAATGGTTGCAAAAATACAAAAGTAGAGTATAAATATGGATGGATATACATGGACAGGCTAAAATTTAAGGTCATAAGAAAGTAGCCACCACAGTGAACTTCTCTTCAATGCAAAAGTTCATAAGTGGACAAAAGTTTGCTGCCTTCATTTTCTTTTGGCCAGTAAGTTTGCGATATTGTCAAGTAATGAAAAACAGTCAATTGTCCTCTCTATTTAATGCTGCATTTAGTTAGTTCAGCTGGAGAATAGATTAAATACTCACTAAAGTTGTTAAATTTGTCAAAATCATTAAGGTAGCTGCAACATTAAAAAAAAAAATTAACTACAGTTACGGTATCTTCAATATTCTGGGAAGTCACTTTAAAATGGATACTTTCCCATCAGCCATGCTTTACCTTGCTTTACCAATCTGGTGACCTTCTATGATGGAGTGACAGCATCAGTAGATGAAGGGAAGGCAACCAATGCCATCTACTTGGACTTGTGCAAGGCCTTTGACACAGTCCCCCACATCCTTATCTCTAAATTGGAGAGATGTGGATTTGATGGGTGGACCATCCAGTGGATAAGAAACTGGTTAACAGACCATAGCCAAAGGGTGGTGGTCAATGGGTCTATGTCCAGGTGGAGGCCGGTGACAAGCGATGTCCCCCAGGGGTCTGCCTTGGGACCGGTGCTCTTTAACATCTTTATCAATGACATCGATGATGGAATTAAGTGCACCCTCAGCAAGTTTGCGGATGACACCAAGCTGAGTGGTGTGGTCAACAACCTAGAAGGAAAGGAAGCCATCCAGAGGGATCTTGACAGGCTGGAAAGATGGGCCCAGGTGAACCTAATCAGGTTCAACACTGCCAAGTGTAAGGTGTTGCACTTGGGACGGAAGAATCCCAGACACAGATACAGACTGGGAGAAGAGCTTCTTGAGAGTAGCCCTGCTGAGAAGGACTTGGGGATTGTGGTGGATGAGAAACTTAACATGAGCCAGCAGTGTGCTCTTGCAGCTCTTATGAGGTCCCATCTGGAGTCCTGTGTCCAGGTCTGGGGACCCAATACAAGAAGGATGTGGAACTGTTGTAGAGGGTTCAGAGGAGGGCCACAAGGATGATTAGAGGGCTGGAGCACCTGCCCTGCTAAGAGAGGCTGAAGGAGCTGGGCTTGTTCAGCCTGGAGAAGAGAAGGCTGTGGGGGGACCTCATTGCAGCCTTCCAGTACCTGAAGGGAGCTTATAAGCAAGAGGGGATTCAACTTTTCAAAAGGATAGACAATGGCAGGACAAAGGGGAATGGACTGAAGGTTTAGATTAGATATTAGGGGGAAGTTTTTTACGGAAAGAGTGGTGAGGTGCTGGAACAGGCTGCCCAGAGAGGTGGTGGATGCCCCGTCCCTGGAGTTGTTCAAGGCCAGGTTGGATGGGGCCATGGGCCACCTTGTGTAGATCCAGGCCTGAGGTTGGTGGATCTGCCTGTGGCAGGAGGGTTGGAGCTCTATGACCCTTGGGGTCCCTTCCAACCCATGCCATTCTATGATTCTATGATTCTATAATGATCTTCTTAAAGGCAAAACAAGAAACAGGGTATTTAGTTTTGAAGATGTCTTGATTTAGTATTTTTAACCTTTAAATGGAAGAGTAAAACTACAGCCATTTAACATAGAATGATATACTCTAGGGCAAGTAAATTTTCCTATTTACATAAACAGTTTTAATTTGATTTTTAGAGAATCATGAAAAATAAGATCAATATTTCTTAAATTAATCAGACAAGTAAAATGATAAGAGATTTGAATTTGCTGGGGACCACCAAGGAACCTATACCTGTACTGTCAGCCTCTGAATTCTGATTTCTGGCAGAAATTCTACCAACATCCAAAACATCTAGAAACATGTAAGCATAAATAATTTTATTAATCTTCCCTAAGCAGAGAAAGATAATCTGTCCTCAAGTATTAAAAATTTCCAATGTCTATCTTTATTTCTTAGGGGAACAAGGCAATCTCTTATTGCTTTCTTTTGCACTAATATTGATCATCATTATTTTAGGTGTTTATTAGTTTAAGAGAATTAAGAGATTTAAGTAGGTCAGAGAGTGGGATAGTTGCAGAGTTTCTGAAGAATAGGCATGATACAATTTTGATAGAGCCTTGACTTAGGTGTCTACAAATCAGGCATTTGAAAAATGAAAAAAAAACATGCTTTTGCACCTAACAATTTCTCTGCTTCTAAGAATATGGTTTTTAAAATATAGGTGATGAAGTAAATTTATCTATTACAATAGTGTAAGATTTTCTCAAACTATTCAGAAGTCACAAGGCTTGAGGTCAACTGATGCCATTCCACTGTTGCTTCCCATGGAAGGAAGTTAATTCATAAAGTATTTAACCTCCTCTTAATATCAAAGAATATCTACTAAAGACATTATCATAAACTGTGTCTTCTCAAAATGAAAATGAAACTATCTAAAGCAGATATGTCAATGTGAACCCAAAAGACTATGAGGAGGCTTATTGCTCTCTACAACTACCTGAAAGAAACTTGTGTTGAGCTGGTGCTCAGCTTCTTCTCGCAGAAAACTAGCAATAGGTCAACTGGGAATGGATGCAAGTTGCACCAGGGGAGGTTCAGGTTAGAAATTAGGAAAAATTTCTTCTCAGAAAGAGTAGTTAGGCATTGGAAAGGGTTGTCCAGGAAGGTGGTGGAGTCACCATTCCTCTGGGTGTTCAAAGGAAGGTTGGATGAAGTACTTAAGGACATTGTTTAGTAAGAAATATAGATGGTATGGGGATGGTTGCACTAGAAGATCCTGCAGGTCTTTCTGCAACCTTAATGATTCTATGATTCTGTATCTGAGATGACACATGAGCATGACAGTTTCAGTAGATCCATCGTTCAGCCTATTTTTCAGAATGTGTCAGACTGTAAATATTTGTCTGACTAAATGAGTGCATTTGGCTTGCATCAGGAAGCTAGCTTTTCTGGAAGCTGTTCTGTTAGATTTCAGGTAGACATTAGCCCAACTGAAGAGGCACAGCAGGGGGCCAGAGGATAGTTTTGATCCTTTCAGAAAGATGAAGAGGCCATATGAATGGATCAAGATAAATCATGATAAAATCAATGGAGGGACAAAATAATGGCAGAATTGAGATTAGTATAAGAGGCCATAAATACAGCCAGATGATATTACAGCAAAATAATGCTTATTTCAGGACACCACACCAGAAAGTTTAGGTGATCTTTCTTAGGAGCAATTTGGTTGATTTATAAATTAGCCGAAAAGAAAAATCAGGTAACTATTCATTTGGAGTGTGTATTCAGTTGAATTTTATGTCGTGTCCAAATTCCCAACTTGAAAGACAATACAATGTGGCTGCACTAATGGAATCTATTATTGACAATGTGAGAGAATGTGGCTAAGGTAGAAAAGCTGTTGTTTCCTTGTAGCATATTACCAGTGAAGGTAATTATTGAATAAGGAGTCCACCTTATGATAAACAAGAATTAGAAATGAGAAGAGAAGAGAAGACCACAAAGAAGTTTGGGACTACATATGAGTTGAGACACATACTCCTTGTTCTATTTTCAGTCCTCTTCAGGGGGAAGGGGGCCCATGGATCCCAGGAGTGATGCTAAGGCCATGTTAGCAGGGTGGAGAACTGATGGCAGTTTGCCACCACGTGGTATGGATTACAAAGAAAGTATGACCTGCACTGGACGAGTCATTGCCAGATGGTTCCCAGATGTGTTATTTATGAAGTCACGGCCTACTTAAACCACATTCCTAGTGTCTTGTCTTCTTTTCCTGCAATGTCCAAGACATTAATGAAGGAATGTATGAGAACTAAATAGCAGACCAGTTGTCAAAACCCAAATAGCAACAAAAATCCTTTCCTGTCTCTGGATATATGTAAATACATATTAGATTAAAAAAACCCCAGCTTTAAACAGCTGATCCCTGAAGAGTCATAGAGTTGGCTTCCGTAGTGCATATTAAGGACAGAACTTATCTTGGCCTCATCAATCCCTTGTGAATCTCTACCATAAAACTTAGCACATTATCCTTGATGGTTCTGTTCTTGTATCGTCTTCCTTCAAAAGGGCCCCCTCTCCCTTAACTTCCTCAATGTAGAGAAAAAAGAAATCTTATAAATAAAATCTAGGCTATTCCTTAAAAAATATCCACCAAGATAATCTCGATGAATGCTGCAGCATTTGAGATGATCTGACAATATCAAATGTAGTTTGTGGGTTGATTGGTTGGTTGGTTTGTTTGCTTAAATTAGTCAGGTTTGGCAACAAGCTGAAGTGACTGAGTGATCATGCAAGTTTCTTACCAGAAGGTAAATTATTTAGTTTGCCTAATGTGTGTGAGGCAACAGTAACAGTTGGTGCATTGAAGTTGAATTTTCTATTGCTTTTGTTGGTCTGGTTTTGTTTTTTTGTTAGAAAGGAATGGAATATGGTTTGTTTTTTCCTGTTGTTATAGCTATGAGAAACAATTCCTGAGTCAGTGCTGAGAAGGTAGAAAAGAACACTGCAAACAAGCTAGCACTTTGTAACATCCTAGAGACAGAACTGTAGCAATATGACTTGACATGCAGAATAACATCAGTTGGCACAAGTTTTATTGATTACAACCTATCATGCGATGGGCCCTCAGGTTTTAATAAATAAGCTGGAATTCTACTGGTATAAGAAAAAATGGAACTAAGTTTAAAACAATTCAGAAATATTTATTTTGAATACAAAAAGAGCCTCATGATAGATTATTTTGCATACAAATTTGTATGCAGGTATTCAAAATAGATAGCAACCTGTTTGCTTTCTATTGCCAGAAAGTGTGGGATATATATTAACATTGACTTTCATTACAGTGATCTAGGCTTCTTTCTCAATTTATTCCCTTGGTGAGCAACTTCTCCAGGTGGAGGCCAGTGTAAATGAAATCAGAATATGTCCATAATATGAAATAGTGTTGCAAATATATTCAGGGTCAATGGGATTTTTCTGTTAATGTAGTGTACTACTTCAATGTAGATACCAAGAAAAATGAAACGGCTATAACCTATTTCAGACAAATACAATAATTCAAAGAGCACAAAAGGATGTGCATGGCACATTTTGTATACGTGCAAACACTTCACAGATAAAGAGGCTGGTCATCTTCATCCACACAAAACATTTCTGAATCATTCATGTGACTGCCAAGTATGTTAAGAGGAGAGAAAAAAAGTATGGTTATCGTTAAAGACAAGCCCTGGAATCTGTTAGTTTCTTGTTAGAAAGATTAAACTTTGAAAGTTAATACTATATGAAGTAGGGAAGGGAATTGCGCTATAGAGATATCCATGTTTAGGATGAACATGTGTGACATTTTGTTCATATATTAGAAGACAGAGAGCTTGTACATAGAGAGCTAATAGTTTTGCAAAGAAGTCAGAGAGTAATTTATTGAAATGAAACAAAATAAATTACTTGGCTTTTACCATTGTTAAAAATATAACGCACAGATAAGTAAGCCAGGTTAAAATCATTTAACACCAATAATGACTGATAGGAAAAAGCAGGTAAATTCTATCCACATTCCCACAAGTGGAAGTTAAATGAAAAATGAATAAATGTAGTCTAATTATTTCAGAAATTTTTAGGCACTCCATTCTTACAAAAGTGACATTTCAAAATAATGGACCAAAATAGTTTATACCTGATTTCCAGTTAAAATTTAATTCCAGATAAACAGTAAAAATTCATCAGCATTGTAACTGTACAGCAATTGCAACAGATTTGGTCAGTCTTGGATTAACCTCAATGTTTTTATGAGGGCAGTACATGATAACATAGCTTTTTTTAATATTAAAACTATGTTCTACTAGGAATGGTTCAAAGAGGAAGTTATTTGTAATACAGCATCCATTTGAGTGGTGTAACAATTTCATTAATACAAGGAAGCACAGTTCTAATCCAAATTTTTAGTTCTTAAACCCATTTATTGGTATCACCTACCTTACAGCTATCAGTCTTGGCGATATCAACACGGATAGTACAGTTTGGAATATTATATGTGAATACATATGAGATGACGGCAGTTAATGAACTGGCTGTTAACTTAGTCTTTCCATTGTATCTTTCTCTGCTATTGCAGTTTCACCCAGATTAAATTTCCTATTGACAAGATTTTCATTTGCCCCTCATACAGTTAAGAGTTCACTTCAATTGCTTATTCATACTGACTAGAATGCCTAAATAAGTTGCTGTTGTTGGAAGCACTGAAGAGCTGGTAAAGTATGGAGAGAATAAGTGAAAGATTCTTGGAGAAAATGAAAGAAGAAAACTCAGAACACATTAATTAATATCTTCATTAATGAGCATTAGCTGCCTTTGCTGTTAGGATACTTTACTGGCTAATGGTATCCTAGGCTGATTTAGGAGTTGAGTGAGGAGATCCTTACCCTCTCCTCAGCAGTGGTGAGGCCACACCTGGAATACCGTGTTCAGGTTACTGCTCCCAGTCCAAGCGAGACATGGATTTATGGTAGAGAGTCCAGTGAAGAGTCACAGAGATCATTAAGAGACTGAAGCATCTTCCCTCTGAGGAAAGCCTGTGAGAACTGGGACTGTTCAGCCTGGATAAAAGAAGGTGTGTGGGGATCTTATCAATGCCTAAACACACCTGAAGGGACAGTGCAAAAAAGGACAGAGCCAGAGTCTTTTCAGTGGTGCACAGTGACAGGATCAGATGGCAAAAACAGAAACACAGAAGCTTCTGCCAGAATATCAGAAAACACTTTTTCACTGTGAGGGTGACCAAGCACTGGCACAAGATTCGCAGTGAGACTGTGGAGTCCCCCACCTTGGAGTTACTCAAAAGCTGTCTGGACATGGTCCTGGGCAACTGGCTTTGGGGACCCTCATTGAGCAGACAGGGATTGGACCAATGAGCATCAAGAGGTCAATTGCTTTGTGTTTCTGTGTCTGAGTGAAAGGAAGTCACTTAAATAAACACATTTCTGAGGCCATGAGCTATACTATTGTGCATGGGATCAAAGTGAATTAGACTGGATAAATTTGTCCACTTTTCAAGGTCCTTCAAGACCTGTGTTTATAAATAGAAATTCTCACTTCATATGGAAAACAAAATACTTCACCATTATGTATTTTAAGAAAGTTTTTTTTTCCTCTCCATAAAACATAGCTATGAAAATCCTAGTATCCAGCTCCCCTTCTATGTTAACTTTTGAAACTTCATTTCCTTAACTTTTCATCAGCATTTTTTCAAACTTAGCAAAAATTCTAAAATTACAAAATGGCAACATTTACCATGTCAAAAGATTTAAAAAAAATCCCAAACTTAAATAGAGTTCTAATTTAGATGCTTTTATCAGCCTTGGTTTTTAAATGTTGGGCTGCATTATTGACAAGATAATTTGCAGAGCATTACTCATGCCATTTAGCTTAAGAGTCCTTACTGTTTCTTATTTCCTTTTGGAAGTTTTTAAAACAGAGATGATTACCTGAAGAACAAGTCAGATCCTTTATCACAGTGAAAATTGCCAGTAATAGATTAAATGCATATATATTAGGAAAACATTATTTTAAAGGTATACATACAAGGGTGTTTGTTGCTTTACATAGTGGTTTTCAAGGGCTTTATATAAGTTTTGTTAATAATGCATGTTGTTACATATTGTGCCATTTGACTGAGGAATGTAAAGAAAGGTTGAAATCTGAGACAATACTAAAATACTTTAGAAACTTTAAAGCATTATAATAGTTATTTCAATAAAACTACTTCAAATATTTCTTCAAGAAGGAAACAATTTGGAGTTCAAGTTCAGCGGCATAATAACTGAAAACGTATAACAGTACTCTTATTCCCATCACTAAACTATAGATTAGGGTCTTTTTCAGTTGTTGCCATTATAAATCCCTGTTCCCAGGAGTGCCAGGCTATCATAAAAATTTGCTTTGGGCAATGCTTTGAGATAAGTTCTTCAAATAATGCATAGGGGATTGGCTTGCAACTCCCACTTGTGTTAACGGGAGCTATGGAGGCAAATCTCTTATGGATTCATGGGAGAAAAAGCTCTAGAGTATAAAAAGTTTCGGCCTGAGGATTATTTGTTTTTGATATATATTCTGATAAAAACATGCTCTAAAAAAAAAACCACTTCAAGCTAGTGATCTCAGATATTTGCTAGGATTGCTAACACTCAGTAGACTGTGTTTAAGAGAAATTTCACTGGTGAAGCCTGCAACATAAACTATTTCCTAAACACAGAAGACAGAATGGTAGTTTGGATGAAGGGCTATACTTTTCACAGTCAAAAGTGTATAATTTTATCTAATTAATTGCATTAAAAATTAAATATACTTTTATACATTCCACTATCAAATTCAAAATGCTGGTTGAGCTTCACTCAGATGCACCCCCTATTCATTAGAAGACAGGGATATAGGTTGGTGAGTTTTATCTGAATGTGATTTGCTCTTCTACATGCAGCTTCACATTTTCCACTTTGACGTAGGTTACTGTGTCAGAAGAGCCCATCTTCCCTCTTCTGGGAGAAATTCCATTCCCCTGATTTCAACAGCTCACATTTCATACAGTCCACCCATGTATCAGGTCAAAGGGTTTACTATAAATGAGTGTGATGATAAAACAACTTGACACATTTCATCTTCTAAAAAAATCTGGCTATATCTATGTCTCTGGTCTCTGCATTCCTCAAGTAGCTAGGCAGTAAAATATACTGGAAGCTTCCGTTGAGAACCATAATTTTCAGTTCACCTAAGATCTCCTGATAATTTACATTAAACATACAGTTGTCTGAATACTGAAAAAAAATCTGACCCAACCAAACCCAACCACTACAAAGACACACCACCTTCATCAACTTGGGTCGGTTTGGATTAGTAGTTTATATTTCATGTATCCTGAATAATCTCTTCAAGAAACCTTTTTTTCACTGCAAGTCTGCAGTGTAAGAAAGTATAGCCTTCCAGACTAACGACCGCTTTTGTGAGCACTATTTTATTTCTGCCTACATATTCTATATTCTTTTTCTTATGTGAGGTATTCTAAAAGAACAAATCTGTCACAGGTAGACTATTTCAATTCAAACTGAGTACTTTAACACAGTTACAAGACAGTAAGCTCAGCGCAAGCGCTGAGTGGGGAAAGTGAGCGTTTCTGCATATAATAGCTGTGCAACTCTTCGTCTTCTGTAAGCAGGCATTTCAAGTCGACTTCTTTATGCTTCTTTTTGTTTCTGTGCATTTTTCTGGTAAACAGATTGCAGAGGCTTCCAACAGCACTTCAGGTGAGATCTCACCAACTTCTGTGACGGTAGTATTACTGCTTCCTCGCTTTACTGCAAACACCTTGCTTGCCACAGTCTCAGATTGTATTTGTCATCCTGGTAGCCTCTTCACATTGGTGGTTCAAACATTTTATGTTACTGCTTAATAGCTCCAAGTATTATCTTCTTTCTCTGTTATTTCTACTCTGTAAGCATCAAAGTTTTGCTAGTGGTCCTAAATCTCACACTTCCTGCTGTTATGTCACCCCACCTCTTTTACTCCAATGTTCTTCTCTCCATTGTTTTGTCAGGTGGTCAGAACCTCTTCTGTGCTAATCCAAATTTAGTATCATTGTAAACTATGTTACTTTTCATACTAACTTGCACTCTTTTCCTACCCATATTACAATTCTTGGACTAATCTATCTTCATTAATTTACTTCTTAATTTGCCCCGATATGTTTTAGGTGTATGTTTTCTTTGCCTAGAAAAGCTATTATTTTAACCAAGAAAAGTACAGCATTACCCTGCCATGATCTGACATTACTAAACCTACCTAGAATTTTGTTTCAATCCTGATTTATATAATAAATAATACTCTGACCCAGATTTGTTCCAAAATCTTCATGAGGTAAGATTACTATGCCTGTAATTATACTGATTTCTCCCTTTAATAATATACAATATGACTCACAGTCTGATCAACTCCTTAAAAATACTTGCTACCAGAGTACTTTTCTGTAAGGAAATACTGAGTTCAAATACCTTAAAAAAAACCCCAAACAAACAAAGAAACCCCAAACCAAACAACAACAAAAAACCCAACATTTTTTGTGGTCATGGGAAAAATATATTTCAATAATTAGTGGAAAGTTATGAAATTGTATTTTGCTGACCTCTTTGCTTTGCGATGGGTATCATTTAACAAAATAAATAAATCATGAATATATATAAAACCCATCTGGTTTGAATATAGGCTATCAAATGTAAATGAGACAAAAGATTAAAGCCACAATTCAAAAGCTTAAAACTAAAAAGTCTTGGTTTTAACCCCAGGACAGCCCAGCATTTAAAATAAGACCAATTAGAACTGCGAATGTAAATGAGCTCTTAATTTTATCGATCACCTTATACTGTTGTGCATTGTTCTGATTCACCAAAATATGCAGGGCTTCTGGATAGGTTGACACTTTGCTTTGCATTACATGTTATATTTCAAGACATACATATCATGTATCACTTGCTAATGGTTTCTGTGGGACGAGATGAGTAATTAAGGACTTGTGAAATTGAGGTAGCATACGTTTTTATAACTGATAACATAAACTCACAGGATGGCTGCAGTTCAGTAAAGGGCTTAGTTTGCACTGTTCTATAAATAAGCACAGGAAATTAGATTAAAATTTTAAAATTAGATTGCCAAGACTTTCAAAAGTGACCGTAGATTCCATGTCTTTTGCTTGAGGTCCCTTCCTATGAATGACTTTTCAGAATCCTGATGTTTGACACCTTTGGGTTTGGAGTCTTTTATATGTCTTATCTAAAAATCTATACTTTTTCTGAGAGTAATTTAGCTAGACTTGGGAAAAAAGAAAACAAAACAGAATAAGCATGACTACTCTTTCAATTGGACTGTTGGTAAGACATGTTACATATAAAAGTTACATGATATAATTTTCCCTTAAATAGGAGGATTATAGTTACTCAAGTCCTTCGAGTTTTTAATTTGGTTTTTTTGTAAAGCATTTATTTGTAACACTGATAGACACAAAATGAGCCTTACAGATCCTTCCACTTCATTATTGCTTTGCAGTTTCAGTCAGAAATTTAATAAATGTTTACATTTCACTGGTTTTCTTTCCTAAACTTTGGTAGAACATCAGACAATGCTACTTATAGTCTTGGAGAATTTATCTGGGATTTGTAGATAAACCAGTCCTGTTGTCTAGGGCTTAGATGCTGATTTGCAGGCAGAGGAGGGAGGAGTGGAGACATTTTTCCTCCACCAGTGCTGTAAAAGATGTCTGTTACTGATAGAATCAGGCGATCCACTCAATACAGCTGAAACACTAAAGCAGGCTTTTAACTATAGCTTAAGACTACGTTGTGAAATTCAAGGTAACTTCTCAAACTGCTTTGAAAGCTCAAATCATGTTTTGATTGGGTGTTAGAATAGAACCTGAGCGTTTTACTCCATCTTACCGCTATTTGTTTTCCAACAGAAGAAAACCAAGGTGGGAGGGTGAGAAGGATACTGGTGGGGGTCAACAGGGAAATTTTCAAAATATACTTCACCTTGACATTTAGACCATGTTTATTATGATAGATCAAATTTTTAAGAAAGTCTGGAAAATGCTCAATATATGATTTTCTCTTTTGCAGAACAAGTGTTGGAAAGATCCTGAGCATATCTCTCTTCCATTTTTAGAGCAGAATGAAGCAAAAAACCCAAGAGAATGAAACTTTTTTTCCCTTTTATTAAATTCTGAAGAGTGGTTACACTCAGTATTACTTCATTGGTTTAGTTGTTTATGAACGAAGAGTAAAAAATAGCCTTGAAGATAGAAAATGTCCTAATACATGTTACACATGAACTTGACCATAAATTAATGGTTTGTAACACAGTAGCAGACAGTAGTAAGAACAAGAAAAATATATCACTGGAAGGCCGGATTTTTCTTCTGCTGCTGTTGGAACCTTTCCTATTGTTTTCACTGCTTCAAAAGTAGATCCTTACAGAACTTCTGTGCAACTTCTGAAAGCTTATCTAACACCTCCATTTGACCATTGTACTGGGAAAACAACTACGTGGACTAAATATTTCATGAAAGAGGAATTTTTAAATTTGTCTTCCAAACTCTTCACCAGCTTTGTAGCCCTTCTCTGGACACAGTCCAGAGTCTTGATGTCCTTCTTGTAGTGAGGGGCCCAGAATTGAACACCAGCTGCAGCCTCACCAGCACTGGGTACATGGGAAGGATCACTTCCCTACTCCTGCTGGCTATACTGTTCCTGATGCAGGCCGGGATGCCGTTGGCTTTCCTGGCCACCTGGACACACTGTTGGCTCATATTCAGCTGGCTGTTGATCAAGACCCCTAGGTCTCTCTCCTCCAGACATCTCTCAAGCTACTCCTCTCCAAGCCTGTAGCTTTGCATGGGGTTATTGTGACCCAAGTGCAAGATGTGGCACTTGGCCTTCTTGAACCTCAAATATATATCTTTAAAAATAGCAGTAACAACAATTAAATGCCCAGAGAGGACTTGGAATGGCTCTGTGTACTGTGTAACTGCACTCTTCTTGTGACCATGTATGTAAAACTGCACCAATGGCACTGTATGCTGGCCTTTTCTGCCAGTCCTTCTGTGTCTCGCAGGCGTCAACTCATACATCTTAGTTTTATGCATGGAATTCATGAAGTGTTTGTAAGGTAAAATTAAATGCTGTTTAAGGTAACAATTGAACACTGTCAACAGCTTTGAAGGTGGGAGGGAAACAGCAGACAAAGCCACATTTACTTTGATTATATTGTCTCACTGCTCTGCTGAAACGAAGGAAATGCAACTCCCAATGCTATTCAGAGAGAATCTGAATGCATTTGTGGGTATTTTGATGCAAGTGGAAATAAAGACTCAGAACA
Organism: Gallinula chloropus; assembly: GCF_964237585.1. NCBI lineage: Eukaryota > Metazoa > Chordata > Aves > Gruiformes > Rallidae > Gallinula > Gallinula chloropus. Next base: position 33,134,843 of record NC_140086.1, on the reverse strand, counting down.
TATTCACTGTGTGGAGGAGGAACAGAACAACAGCAAATCTTTGTTCTCAGCTATTGAACCTGAAAACTTTAAAGCCAAAGTTCTCTTGTGCGTACATATACACCGTAACTCATCTGACAGTATATACACTGTAAGTCAGATATATATACAGAAGATTTCAATATGAAAAGTATTCTAAACTCTTCATGTAAAACCTATTTTTTGCTATGTGATTGTCTGTACTGCAGTTTCAATCTATGAGGCAAATAAGTAAGAATGATGTCCTTATGTTGATAAAACAGGTATTATGCAAAAAAAGATTTTGTTTTTGTCAAGAATAGTAGACGACTGTTTTCTTAGACAGTATATTAAGGTCTACATTCTCAAAGGGTTTTCTGGACTCAGGCCCAGAAAGTGAATAAAGTGTTGTACTATAAGTTAAAACAGCAGTATTTTTGCTGTTACTAAAAAAGACAGTGTATTTTGTCTTATGTCACTTCTCAGAACTGAACATAAGGGCACAAGAATTTCTGATTTTTATTAACACACAGTAAAATAAAATTTTACTGTCTGTGGTGAACGTCTCAGAAAAAAAAATTGGTAATAATGAACCAAATATAATTTAGGTCCAGTAGATAAACAAGAAAAAGAGACAAATGTAGAACCTATTACATTTGATGATGCGTTGAACACCATCAGCTCTTATTGTTGGAAGACTCATTTGCCATCAACATCTACGCAAGTTGATCTTTAGTATCTCCCAAGTGCTGAAGTCCAATAACAAATACAGAATTAACAATCAACACATGTAAGAAGAGATATTAATTCACAAAGTATTTCTGCCAACATAGATCTTCATTAACTTTTCAGTTGAGAACAAGGGACAACTTGCTCCTAGTGCAAAGTACAGTGATGGACCTAACAGAGAAAATAAATAAATAGATCATTAAAAAGACACAACTAGATGCTATAAATACTTACATATTTGGCTGCTGCCTCCCCTGCAGCCCAATCTAGAGCTGGTGTTAGCTACTTGGAGGTGTCTGTAAGTTGAACTTCAAAGAGGTGGAAATCACAGAAATAAAATCTCTCAATTCTACCTATTGTTACATTAAACAATGTGTATATAGACAGGTGCATCTCTTACTACCTCTTTCTGTGTTTCATGCACAAGTCATGGTTGTCAATGCATGCTTGGAGATCCTGATGTATGGCTGGTCAGGAGACATAGGGAAATAGCTCCTTTATAAAATGCAAGTTGTCTTAGGCACAAAGTGGCACAAAGTGCTGTACTTTGGGGCATGCATAGTACCAGAGTAATGTAGAAGAAATTTGCTGTAGCAACAAAGATAATAGTAGAATGTAAGGTGTCTAAATATTGGGGGTGGGGGGTGGGGGTGGGTGGGATGGGTGGCGGTGTGTGTTTTTTCTTATTTACTTTTCTTTTTGGTAGGAATATGTAGTGCCAGTCCTTTCCAGGTTGCCAAGAAAGCTTTCTTGAGATCAAAAGGAAGAAAGACTATTGGAAGTGTTAATGGAAACAACTGTAAACTTTGGAAGTTCAAACCATTTCCAAACTAGAGCCATCTCAGCCTCTGTGTTATACACAAGTCACACTTGCAATTCTCAATTATAAGTTGCCAAAACATTTATTTTCCTAATTTCATTATTTTGCTGGATAGTGGAAAATTATCAGTTGTACACCATGCTGCTTATAAGATTTTTCAAATTTGAGCCGGCTATTAAAATAACATTAATCTATTTTGCTTTTAAGTGAAGCACTAGTTCAGGTTGTGCTTTCTCCGTGTAAGTAGCTGTCATTTCAGCTATCATCACCAACGATGTATTTTTTCCTGCATTGTAATTGCTTTAGGCATGACTGTTTTCTCATTGCATGCAACAACCCTTTTCATTAGAAATAATGTGTGCTGTACGTAGAAATAAACCTATGCATATAATACTTTATTGGATTTAAGTTAGAATTAGTTAAGTGATGGCTTGGTAAAAATAAATGTCTGGATTTATTATTTAGCAGGTAAAACCGCCATAAAATATATTATGCTTTTATGATGATTCCACATTGATAATGGAATTATCAGCTTATTTCAGACTACCTTTATTTCACGAGAATTTTGTAATTCTTTTTCTGCTAGTGCAGAATTTTTTTCCCTAGAAGCCTTAGAAAGATATGACAAGCATTTGTGGTAACTAGTAGGAGGAGTGATCAGCAGCCAGGCACAGGCCCAGTATCTCATTTCCCGTCTTCTGTGGGAGTCTATAAGTATATAGGAAGTAATTTGCTCATAGCATTAAAATTATTTTACTTGGTTTACATGGACAGTCTAGCTGACTTGTTTCCTCATCAAGAAGAATCAGTAAGAACAGAATCCATGCAACAGACATGAAGCCGAGGTGGTCATCACAGTGAACTGTGTACTACATATCACCACTGTATTCATACATCTAAATGTGAGAAAGGATAATCAATGTCTTGTACTTTCAGATTCCTAGCTGTGTAACATTCTTGGACTCCTGGTTCCAGAGCATAAGGATCATAAATCTTGCATGCAAAATATCATGCTAGTTATTTTCAGGCTGTTAACACCTGTTTAAATTGTTAAAGCAGAAATTAAGTCAACATAGCTATCACAGTAAACACTGTTGGAGGACTTGGTTTAATCAGTCTTAGGACCCTTCTGTTCCAGGTTTACTAAGTTAATTTTTCATTTAAGCTGAAGTTTCTTTGCCATCAATTTAATTTATTGTTCAGTTTCCTCTAATTTTAATGTGCTATATACACAGCATCATCTTTGCCATCTCACCTTTAAATCAATTCATTGCTTCCAAAGCTATTGGCTCATCTTACCTTAGTTTTGACAACATGCTTACACGTTACTCTAACAAGTAAATAATTTCTGGTTTTTTTCTTTGTTTTTATTCTTATTGGATTTGTGTGCTGGAAACATTTTCTCTTGCTTCTTAGTATCTAGGGGCTTCTAATCAAGTACTTATGAAATCATTGTGTCCTTCAGTTTTAACTGCATGTTAGTTGGCTTTACCTTGAAGACTTTCAATTCTCATTGGCTTTTCAACATATAAATGAAATGTTTCACCTGAAATTTGATAGAACATAGATGCTTTCAATACCTTTACTCATTATCTGTTAAGTATGTTCATTAATCAACATTTCCTTTTTTAAATAAAAATGTATTATTCTGACACTTGTGATTATGGTCTCCTAGCAACTTTCTCAAACGGGCCCATTTCATTTCAATGTGTAGAAGACCAGAAAATAATGAAGATAGCCTTAATTCTGTATGTGGTTTAATCCTTTTCTCCATGTGGTATAAGTTTAATTTATTAAAGGAGTTGATATCTGTAATTTCATTGGACTAATGATAAAGTACAGTATTAAGCTTCCATTCTACATGTCAGTGTAACCTATATCACAGAAAGAAAAATCTTTTCCCACATATTCACTTGGAGCCTGCAGTTAGCAGGCTGATTGTTTTTCAGACAGAAAGCTCCAGCAAGGCATCTTAAAAGAAAAACTTAATTCAATAGGATTTTTCAATACCCCAGTAAGAATCAACTTTTCTTCATTCTATGTGCCACTCTCCTCAACTCCATGAGGCTGCATGAGGTAAATTTTCTTTCCCCAGTCACCAAATGCCCTCTCCTTTTTCAAGTCTTCCTTAAGCTTTTTTCTCAAATCACTTCCTCTTCTTTTTATTCCTGTCCGTATGTCTCCAGATTTTTTTTTTCTCCCAGACCATATTTCGATGTCTTGTCGCAGCTCTTTCTTACAAAACTGTGTACATTCTTCTCCTTAGGTGTCTGATCTTACAATCTCTGGCACCCTGGGGGAAAGCTGCAGTGATTTCAGAAGAACAGGAAAGTTTATAATGCTACAGAAGTAGACAGTAAAAATAATAGTTAACAAGTCACCATATAAGTTATATGGTTACATATATATATATATATATGTATATATGATTATATATAAAGAAATCCATTCTTACTATCAGGGTGCGATTTCTCATTTCTCACCACACTTGAATTTAGGACCAAACAGATCTCTTTGTATTGATTGACACTTAGTCCGTAGCTCCATCTTCATGTGTACACAAGGAAAGCAGGACTGATGACAACATCAGTGTTCAATTGTTCTATAAACACCAAAGCTATCAATTTATGTATCTGAACCTGTTCTTGAATTTAGATTGTCAGCCGTCCATACTGTTTACAACACAGCTAAATTCAGACATGTGGGTTACGTTTCAGAACTCGGAAAGTCTAAGAGATGAGATATACTCAGGGCTTTAGTATAGGCTCAAGACTGTTTTTAGGACCTGAAAATGCCAAATGCAGGTAGCATGAGTGCATTTCCTCTGGGAAATATGCGAAATTCAGCTTTTCTTTGTTGATACACAGTCAATGTGTGTGGTTTGGAGCCAGATACAGGGTTGGAAAAAAGACCTCAGGAGGCAGTCATGCTTAAAAACCAACTCTAGGCTTTGCCCCAGTGTCCTTGCACAGCAAAAATGTGAATGTGCATGGGGAGATGATTTCTGTAGTACGGTTCTTAGCAAATCACATGCATTTTATCTTAAAATCATGGGCAACAGCCATTTGTGCTCTTTTGCTGCTTCTAGCAGTCATAGGAGGCAAAACATGCAGATATTCTGCCCCAGAAAGATGTCAACTAGAGAAACAATAAGGAAGAAGGGAGGACTCTGGGGGCACTCACAGATCCTTCTGCAGAATCAGCAATGCTAAAGTTTAAGCTGACGCTTCTTTTACGGCTCCCTAACTTCTACTGGTGTGCATTTTCTGTAGGGGTTAGTGTAAGAAGGCAGCATGCATCCTCTGCATCTGTTACTGAGATCTGCTACAGTGCACAAACTGTGAGCCTAATTGCAATATATCGGAAATGCTCACCCCATGAAATATATTTGAAATTGCATAGAAATTAAGTCTCTGTGGTTGTTTCTAGATATACGTCTAAGTACACTCAGCTGAGCCCAAGAACTCAAAGTCCTGTTCTGATGGATAGTGAGTTTACTGACACAGTTGGAGACTGTGCCATGTTGGCTGGCCAGAATAACAACCCCCTTCTCTGGGTCCTGACATCCTTGGTTCTCTAGTATAGACAAAGTCCAGCTGCTAAATCTGGTCAAATCCCAAATATGATCAGGTCAACAAAAAACTTGCTTGGATTGAGATTTCGCTCTTTTCTCAGTCTTTGAACAAAGGTTTTTCTTAGATTTTTCACCGATTTTTTCAGCATCAAATTATATAGTATTTTTGTGGATACAGATGCACGATTGGATCTGTTATTAGCTCAGCTATTCACACATTTCAAGAAACGTTCTCTCATCATGCTATGGTACGAATAGCAGTGGCGGAAAAAACAAAATGGGAAATGGAAGACTTACAGCAAGACTTAAAGTGATACAAGCCAACATTTCCTTGTCGACTTAATCTGTGCATTTTGCCATTATAAGCTTCATCTCTAAGGGCTAAATTCAACCCCATCTGGGAGTTAGCAATGAATTTCATTCCCCATACTGGAATTTTTCTTTCTGGATCCTGCTGCTTGATGGCTACTGTTTTGCTTTCTCAACTTCAAACTTTTTCCATACTTTCTCATTTTCATCTGAATATACTTTTTCCTTTGTCTGCTTTCCCTCCTTCAGCTATCAGAATTTTATATCTACCTAACTTAATGCACTTGAAATATAGTAGGGTGGATTCTGTATGCTATATAGAATAAAATTAAGTAAAATTGCATATACTTGCAAAAAGACGCTTTTAGGTCCATCCTTTATTTCTGGTTCATTAAGATAAACCAGAATTGAATTAATAGCTAGTTCTTTTAACAGTAAACCATCATTTAAAAAAAGGAAAAAGAAAAAAAAATAAAGCACCTGTTGGATAACGAAAATTAGTGGCTGATAACTATGGGAAATTTCTAAATTTTGAAGTATTGAGAAATAAGGGATGAAGGAAAGGAAGGAAAGAAGAAAAGAGGGAGAAAAGAGAAGAAGGAGAAAAGAAGCAATGAAGAAAAGAGAGACAACTATATAAACTAGTTACATTTTGTTTAACCTGAAAGGAAGATTTTTCTCCCCTGCAAGTTATTCACTTACGCACTTGCTATGGAATCAGCATTGTGGGTAAATTGATAGCCTGTACAGGAAAGGAAAGAATGGCAAGCTGATTACTTTATGGTTATTTCACAAAACTGATGAGACAGCAAATGATATTCAATCCTATTAAAAAGACTAAGCACAGCCTTCCCCCCCCCCCTTTAAAAAAAATTCCTACATCCCTTGCTCTGGGATTGGGTGACATGATTCTACAATTCACGGAGTCTGGAAATTACAGAACATCTGCAATGAAATTGGTTTTCTGTGGAAAACTGATGAATCACTTACTGCCAATGACTGGAAGGAAAAGTACTTGTTTATGCCCTTATGTAATGAATTTTTATGAGGTGAAGTTTGCTGTTTATAAAAAATATACTTTCAGTTGCCGCAGATGTAAAATAATAGAATTCAGAATTTATACCAATGCATTACTGAAAAGGCAGCCACTACCAGAATGCCATCTGCTTACAAAATGCCAAAAAGGGGCTTTTACTTCCATAATAGAATTAAAATTGCCATCCAACCTCTAAGGTCTTACAAGAGAAAAAATATCTGGGACAATTATTAACATTGTTCCTTTTGTTAACATATCTTACAGTAAAATTAATGTGTTATCAAAAATATAGATATTTTGCTTCAAAAATGGATCAGAAGCATATTATAGAAGAAAAACATGCTTGTAATTCCTCCAAAAGCAAGCAACGTTCCTCTGTAATCAGGGACCACCATGTACCTGCTCTTCCTTACATGCCCCTTAACTAGCAGTCTTTTAAGCCAGAGTTGAACTGATAGCTCAGGGGTAAGAACTAACCCTTTGAATGTGAAAAAAAGAACTTTTCACAGTCGAATGTGTCTTAAGACAGTTGTATGTCTGCAAATTAATTAGTGGAGCTAGTTTTGAGAATTTAACTGAAGTAATCAGTTTATTCTTATATTGGGGGCTGGGAACAAGAGTTGAGTTTGATTGCTACAACCTTTTCATTTATTTCAGTATCTTGAGATATTTCAGTAAAAACCGTCCCTGTTTGAATGCAATTTCTTTTTGTATCCGGCCAAATATTTCCAGGAATAGCTGTCTGGGATAGGAAATGTACAGATATGTACTTTTAATGGCTAATGTATTTTGCTTTTCTTTCACAAAAGCTGCTTTGCTGTATATGTAAATACAAACTTCAAGTGCTATTTTCTTCATACTTCTTATCTCCTTGTCCTGCTATCTATATTGGTTTTGTAAGTACTGCTAATGTGCCAGTCTTGGATCAATTTATGTTTTCATGAAGGTGAGTTTTTGTGGCACTAATGTCACAATGAGCAACCTGCATTGCTTTTACTACCTTTGACATTGTTACACTGTGCCTGCTGTTGCTGCTACCAGTCACAGGGACTGTGTAAGGATGCAACTGAGAAGTCTTGTTGCGGGTCTGTCTATACCTTCTGCAATGGCCACGTTTGCTTAAACCTGGAGACAGCTGGCCAAGCACAATTTAGCTGTTATTATATTTTCCACAATGCATGTAATAGATGCTGTGCCACTTGGCTAATTGCCCATCTCATGCTGGCATTTGCAGCACACTCTGGCCATTCAAGCATTGCTTTGCAAAAGAACTCCTACTTGCCACATGAGACCATTTTGTCCTCTGAATATGGGATGAAAGAGAGTGCAAAGCTTTTGCATGGAAAAGATCCTCTTCAAAATCCTCATGCTGCTTACCCTGAAGCCACAGTCCTCTAAAGCACTTATTTCTAGTATCCAACACCACTTGGTGCCTCTAGCCTGGCCCTATTCTGATCATTTGGGTTAATATGTAACAAATCAGGGGTGGGTCGTTATTCCTCATAGTGTAGCAGTTACAGAGATGTTAGAGTCAGTTGTGCTACCTACCTGAAGCAGTATTTGCTCTCTGAATCTATCTTTGAACCATGCTTTGAACTTTATTACGTGGGGCAGTCCATGGGATCCACAGTCTTTGGTAGGAGCTTACATCAAAGGAGGCTGGAGTTAGGAGCTATCAATAAATAGTGCAGTCACGCCATACAGGCTTTTGCTAATTACAGAGAGTATCATGGATATTGTAACTGGTTATGGTAGTCACTCATTCAAAACTTACCTATTTAAGTACAGACAGACTGATACCTTCTTTTCATAAATGCAAATGTATTTTCTGAAAAGCTTAATTGGCCTCTAGGCCTGCATCATGAACACTCCTCCTTATGCCTCATCGTGAGTCATGCATCTCTACTTAGATAACTGGGTCACATGTGGTATATTCAGTCAGATGTTCAGTTCCTCTTGTGGTTTAATGCATCTGAAAGTAAGATGGAGATCACCAGGGAAAAACTGGGTATCAACAGCCAGAATACTAAGCCCATTGTTGTATTTTACTGCACCACACACAACAATGACCTTACATCAAGACGGAGTATAATAGGAGAGGATTCCTTCAGAATAATCATGTAACCTGCATGGACCTGATTTATGGCAGAACAAGTTTCCTAACTCTTGGCAAGTCTCCAGTGCTAATAGACTCCAATGTAAGTCAATACTGCCACAAACACTATGTACTGTCTTTGCCTGTTGCAACAGGCTCTGTCCTACTCACCTAACCCCAGTGACTGCCCTGCTTCTTGGAAGAGAAACATGATCCTTTCTGCACCCTCTTTAGGTCTCAAAACAACATGAAAGCTACAGAGGGCAGGCTAGCAATTGCGTTAGGGAATCAGATATATTTACTTCTAGACATCTACTGAACCTTTATTCTGTGACTTTTATTTTTTTCTACTAAAACAATGTATCTCTGCGGAAGGTCCTTGACACAGTAATTGCACCAGAGCTATCCTTCCCAAATGTACAAGCAAGTTGGAGATGTTAGGTCGGGCTCCTTCCTTGGCACATTGTGTCCTGAAAAACTAGTAAAATATGATCTCTAAGCAAGATACCAGCAAGTGTCTAGAAGCCAGGGGACACAACAGGACACTTCAGCCGGTTTAGTCAAACCTGGCAGTCCCGAAATCAGGGGTAGACAAAGGGTTCTATGAATAACGAAAATGGCAGAAGTCAGTCAGTCCCTCTCCCAGACCATTCCAACGTGCTATGATTAGTTCTCAGTTACAGCTCTTCCAGTATCACATAACACTGAGCAGTGACCACCTTCTATTCCCTGAAACATCTCCTGGACAGTACACCAGTTCCTTTGAGATGAATGGAAGCATCCTGGCCACCTTTACCACACTTTCCACTGATCTGCTCTCTAAGCAGACTCAGAGCATTATGCAAATAGAGGGGTTTTTTTTCTTATTAAAAACTGCCTGAAAGATCTGGAACTACCTGTACTTGGCATTGCACAACTATCTGAAATGGGTCTGCATTCCATGTGCAGCAGACAGACAGTTTGAGCAGAGGTACAAAACCCCAGGTATGCTCCAGGGAATGGAAAAGATCAGTGTTCAGCTTCAACAGAGGCCTAACAAGTATTTCTGCAGGCCTGTGCAGGCACCTGCTTCCAGTGGCCCAGCCTGAGAGGGATGCCCCCTAAATGCCTTTTGCTTGAATGCCATTTATTTGGGCACCTTGCCAGGCTTGTGTCAGACCTTGCCTTGGAACAGTGGAAACTACTATGACTGCAGTAGTAATTTAGGTGGACGTTATGATGGTGACAACATGGAAAACCCTCTTGGGAAGGTAAAGGCAGACAGTTGTTATCTCCTTGACCAATTCTAATAAGATTTCCTGGGAATGTTCAAGTTGTTGACATTCAAGAGGTATGAAGCTTCGTTTTGAAACGGGTGCCTGGTGTTTTGGTTGTAGGCACTGTGACTTGCAGCAGTCCAGGCCACCATACATTTTGTTGTTAGAAGTAAATGACCATAAGTGTGTCATGGCAGTAACCACGTGCCCCTATCCAGTGTGCCCAGTCATGCCACAACGTTCTCCTCTTGGTACAGCTTCCTTGCAAACACACAAAGTGCAACAGTTGACAATGCATTGCTATGAGTAGTCTGCTCAAAAGGAGAATATTAAAAAAATAATTTGTTTTGGAACCCAAAATTGAAGAAATTTTTTAAAAGGAACTGCAACTATAAACTAGTTTCTCACTTTGCATTTTTAGTCTTATGAACACTCAAGTATGAAATCACGACAGCCAAACCGTTGAATAGGCATTGGGAAAAAAAAGTCTCTTAAGTAAAAGGCAAACTTCAGAATCTCCTGTTAAAAAGTATCTTTTATTTGTGAGCTTGGTTTTCATAAGAATGATACATTCCAAGTAACAATTGCAGTGATATTCTCAAATAGCATTCATTGGATTGTATTTAAGAAATATTTTTCTTTCCTTTTCCTTAACATCTGCTTTTCACCACTTTGTCCAGACCATCCTCACCCCTCACATCTCACACTTAAGGAAAAATAAAGAATGTTTCCAGGTAATGCAGAAACCAGATACCACCCCCACCATTTCTTTTAAGTTTTCCATAACAATACTTAATCAAGAGAGTCTTCTTGGAGTGGTGGTGGATTTGACATTCTCCGACTTCTTTCATCTAAATGCCTCCAAATCCACTCCCTGCCCCAAACACACCTTGTGACAACTGGTAGTTCTAATTTAAATGAAAATACTAAGTTTTCCAATATGTTATTTCATTTGTATGTTTCTATTATGGCTTTTTTTCATTTTTTGTACATAAAAATGTTCACACAGTACACAGACACAACAGAAAACAAGTGGAACTGGTAATACAGATAATACAGGGCTGTAACTCCTACCCAGGACTGAGTAAGAGTTTTGGTCCTTTGGCTTTCTTAAATTCTAGGCATTTATCTTTTTACTGAAGCACATATGACTGCTCAGAAGTACATTATCATGGCAGCTGAACATGAAAAACCTTTTGTTTAGAGAAAATGACTGAAGAGATTACCATTACAAAATAAATTTTATTCCCCCTACAGCAGGAAGCATCACCAGATGTATCTTAGTCATTTGTTACAGTACATTTTTAACGGGAAAATAATATGCTTATGAGGACAAATTATCAATGCAAGGAGTAGGAAAATTGAAACATCCTTTTATTAATCCACAAATATTTTTTTCAGTAATATCTTAAAGTAAGACTTTTTTGCAGTTTATATCTCACATGACACAACAAACATCGTAAAAAAGGTACATTTTAAATTTTATAGTGCTGTAAGTTTACTGAATATTGAGTCTGGAGTCCTAAAACACTAACCTGGTAGCAAGTAGCTTTTCAGTATGCAAGTTGAAAGCTTGAGGTCACCAATCTGAGTTGTACCAACAACTGAGCAAAGATTTCAAAAAGAAAATAATTCTGTATCTGACAAAAGGAATCACTCTTCGGAATCACTCTTCCCAAACCTTCTGTTTCTGCGAGATGCATGGTATCTGTTTACTTGCATGGAAAATAAAAGAATTAAAGCTACACCTTTGGATCCAGGATCTTGGGGTAATGGAAACTGTTTATTTGTGCCATTACGACATGGACTTTCCAAACTTCGTCAGTGCTATGGGCTACAAACCTAATACACTGATGATAAAGTACTACAACAGTAGGGCAATGCTTTGGTATAATAAGAAATCACAAGTATCAAAACTGCAGCTCCAGAAAACCAGGGAAGCGAACTACAGCATAGCACAGCCAGAAGACAACAGATGTACCACAGAGGGGCAAAACTTCAGGAAACAGGTTTTGTACTGATACTGTAACAGGGATGAAAGACAAGACTACACATTTTACTAATATTTCACCCCCATGAGGCTGCAAAAGACAAAACAAACTTCAGGAAATGAATACAACTTACCTAAATCAAACAGCAGGACAGAGAGAGATTGAATGAAAAAAGGAAAGTAACATTATTTAAACATTCTGGAAAAAGAACATTTTTAAATAGGAAAGAAGATAGCTCCTACATGAGAACATGACACCTGACAGAGTCCAGTACAGAAAATCCATGCCTTTTTGACACAATACTACTGTGATTTCAGAAGGAATGAAGAGTCCACAGTAAAACAAGCTCTGCTATGATTATGAACGCTGAAATTTGGATGTGTACAGATCTTTATTAATAAAGAGCGAGGTAGCAGAAATGCTGATGAGCCTTTCTGGAGACATTAGACCATGTCACAGTCAGGGTTGTTTACATTGCTTTGTGAAGAGCTATTAAGTGATGTGGGGAGACAATTCACACAGAATCACTTCAGGATCAGCAAGTGATTCCAGGATCTTCTCCGACAAGACTTGCCAGTTTTGATACTTCTAATAAAGACAGGCACTGATTCAAACAGCAACTGCAAATAAAAGAAATTTGGCAGGTGGCTGATACAGACATCTGATGGCAAATAATATACTGAGGCATGGTACCTAGAAGCAGTTGCTCTGAAGTCTCTGTTGACTCACAAAACAGTAGCAGAATTAATGAAGTTTTAGGCTGTCCAAAGATATTTACAAACCTACTAACTATATTTAATTGCATCAGATGAAAGCGTTGTGTGTCACTCTAAAGATCAAAACATAGAATTTAAGAAGTTCAAACAAATAGGCTGGTGGGTTGTTTTAATCAGACACTGAAGTACACAATAAACCATTTCATAAAAGTAGATCAAAGATAATGGATAAGTTGTTACCATACTATTTTTGGGACTGACTATTGATGACAGTCAATCAAAACCACAGCCATCATAAACTGATTTATTCAATTTACTCTATATGTTTTTGAGAATTTAAGAGCCAAAAAAGCATGCAACATGTTTTTGTGTTAATGAGACACTTCTAGGTAAGACTTTCTGTTAAAAAATGACTGCAATTTTCCGGAAAAAAAACCCCAACCCCAAACAACAAAAACAAACCACAAATACCTCACCAAAACCAGGTCAGAGAATAAATGGATGAAGACTTAAAACAAGGGATAATTAAAACATGGCAAAGCCAGAGAAAGCAAATAATAATAAAAAAGGAAGAGTTATCTACTTTTTTTTTTTAATGTCTATATGCACTCAGCTGTGTTTGTCTATTTTCTGTGTGGTAGCAAGCTACTTGTGAGTTTTGACACCCACCTTGGCCACAAAGACTATCAAGTCCCAAATATAGCATCCTGTAAGGAAGGAGTTTTCTTCAATGTCTCTGACTCAGAAGACTGTGGGTTATCTTTGGCAGTTGCCAAATTCTAATGGATGATGGACTGCACCCCTCAGTTATATAAGGAAGAAGTGGGAGGTGGTCATAGATTCAGGTCACTGAAGATCACACACATATAGCTGAGTAAGCACTTGAGTTTGGTCATCTCTTGAAGGTCTAGAAGGTGCACTGTATTTGCACAGGACGTGGTTGTATGTCCTGCATGCCCATATTAACTATGGAGTATTTACCTGCTACCAGATGGATCATTTAAAGCTTACTGTCTATTGACAAGAAGCCAATTCTGAGTTGCCCGGTTATGGTGGCTGAAGATGATGAAACTTACTAATAATCTCCTTAAATGACAATTTATCTTATACCTTTTCTTTTTGCAGTGGAACATCACACTGGAAATTCAAATTTCAAATATTCAAATTTAAAATTATTCTTTAGGCACAACAAGGATGACTTTCCCACTAAATCAATCTACTAGCTAAATGGGTAATGGACAGAAGCTTTTCCAACAAGCTTGAGAAAATCCACAAAATGGGTAAAAGCTTACCAGGCACCTTCTCTATGTTTGAGGGGAATCTATAGCACACAGTTAGGAGGTGGCAGGCTCACAACCTCTAGATCTAAGTAGTAGTGACTTGACAACATAGATGGTACCAAACTGGGATCAATTAGTCTGGAAGAGTAGAAGAGATGGTGAACTCTTTTCTTTGTCTTCCTTCAAAGGGGCAAATTGGCAAAAAGGCAAGTTGGACCCATGTTACAACTAAGAGTTTCCAAAACCATCTTCAAACTTTTTGCAGTAATTTCTGAATTTTTCCATTAATCTCTGCAACATATTTCATGTACAGTATAAAAACAAATCAAGCCCATATCAGGCATGCAATTCTGTCATTTCTATTTTATATTTCAGTGGCTGAAGATTGTGTACCTCTGAGCCACATTTAGGACATGTAAAATACATATCAGATAAATAGTTACTTTTAATACAGTAGTAACAAAAAACATGTGAACAGCCTATGGTATGAGGCATGGTAGGCCATTCCCCACATAGCGAACATTCCTTGCAGTGAGCTGCTAATGTATTTTCACTATTGGAAAGACTTGCAATAGGCAAACACCAAGAAGACATTTTAAGTTTTAGTTTCTGTACGTTAATGAGTGGCAGCAGATAGATCAGAAATTCAGCAAAGCCATGCCATAAGAGCTCCCTGTTCATGTACTCAAATCCCACCTGACGGACACTTGGAGGCTTACAAAAAACGGACCTAATGCCTAGGATGCGTTCTGTAAGCGTTGCAAATGTTCCTTTCTGAAGAAAGATTAGAAAATTTACAAGTCCACAAAGTTTAAGAAGTCCAGCTCCAAAGTTAATATAACTCTTAATTCTGCAGAAAGATTGCAGTTGACGATTGCTAAATAAATCATAACATCTTTCTTCGAACCATCTTCCACCAACAGTGAAAATAAGATACCACAACTTCTGATGTTTGCTCAGAGGTTGGTATTTCTCTGTCTGAGATAAGTTATTTTTGTATTGAATATTCAGAATAGCTTGTCCCACAGTTGCATTCTTGGAATAGACAGTGAACCTCCATAGTATAAGCCATAAAAATGCTTTTACTTCTGGTTCAATATGAGCCAACACCCCTGGTTTAAATCCATGAAAACAGCTGGTAAACTGCGACCACACTAGTTGTTCCAGGGCTTTGTTTAGTTCAAGAGCATCAAGCTGACTTATTCTGAGTACAGGATTCACAGTCTTTTCATTTCCAATGCTGGAGGCCATTTCTTCACAAAAATACTTTCTAGGAATAAACACAAACATGTTTTAATATAATGGAGCATTTCCTATTTTTATTCTTATTAAAGTTAAAAAAGGTGTCATATACCAGGAGTAAACAAGAAATAACAAAAGAGCTTCTCCAGAATGGTATATTAATATGCTACAAGCTTTAAATGAACAGTATAAAATTTCATCCCAAAAAATAGTTCCATGGGACTATTTCCCACTAACAGGATCATTTACATTTGGTTACAGAGAAGTGCTTAACATCTTCCAGATATTTAGAAAACCCCAAAGATTTAATATTTCACTGTATAAATACATGTTTGAAAAAATGCTGGGCCTAACTAGTATTCAACTGGACCTTAAAACAGAAGATCAGAAACAAGAGTAATAAAATTATATGGTGTTTTATGATGAGATAGGGAAATGAACATACTAACTGAAGTCTAGAAGGAAAGAGAGGAGTGGATAGAAAATATTGCCATACGAATACTTCAGTAGCTGTAGCTGAAAGTAAAATCTTATAAATACTAACAAACTTAAGGATTACACAGAAAGATACAGATGAAAATTAAGGTAGGAATGCAAAAAAAATTGCTAAAGGCAGGCAGTGATTTATTTAATTTAGAAAACAATCATTATATGAGACTAAAGAAATATTCAGCATTCAGACATAAATTATCACACAGCACATCACTGAAGCCTGCATGTATTTTCTAGAGTCTTCTGACAGGTGTGGGATTGTCCTACTTGTCATATAACAAATTTCCTGGCAAGATGATTAATGTATACTAGCAGCTTCAAAAAATATATGCTCTTCTTGCTCAAGTACTAGAGAGAAAAATAAAAATATTTTTAAAAATTGTTTGAATTAGATGTTATTGTACCCATGATTCCGTGACTAAAAAAAGACATGTAATAAATTTCAAGATCAAAATATGGATAAGACCTTAGTAATACAAAACTGCAGGGTAACTGATTTTTGGTTCTTTTTAGCTATGCAAAAAACTCAAGTGACTTAGTAGTGGTATATTTCACATAGTATGCAACATATTTATTTCACTTTCTAAATCAGATACTTTGTGTAACAGACAAAGCAAGGGTCAACAGCCTTGTGGAGAATGTGCAGAAGAAGGTACTTCAACTGCTTCTTTGTAAGAGGAAAACCTGCTATAACACAAGACTGCTCTGAATAACAATAACAAAAAAACCTGTGTAGGTTTCTATATAGGAATGGATGCTATACAGGAATGGATGCTAAGAATACTAAAAAAAAAATCCTCCAAACCAGTACCCATTTGCTGAAACAGAGTGCACCGAAAGTTTTAAAACCCAGAGCAAAACATTACTTGTAGCACTCCTACTACTTTCTACACCTATAGCTGTTCATGCCTGTATGGAAAATATAATACAAAGCTAACAGGAAATATGATTTTGTTCATAATGTGTGCTGTACAACAGTTGTTTCCACTTAACTAACACAGGCTACACAGGGCATACAATAGCTCCAGCCATTTCTTGAACTCCTCCTTCCTCCTCAGCAAGTATGGTAGTATTAAGTCCACCTCCTCTGGACAAATAGCTATAGGGTTCATTGCATCAACCCTCACTGGCCTGACAAGCCAGCATCCAAGGGTATACAAAGGCAGCAAACCCAAGCCTTTCTCATTCCCACTTCTGTCTTTTCTGTAGTAAGCACCCAAGAACAGAAAGTGTGGTTGGAAAGCATTATCCAGTATCATTCAAATAACTTATTTCCTCTACGTTGTGATCAAAGGATTGAGTCAACCCCTACTGCATCTTTTGTATCACTTAAAAAAACTCCAGCTCCAGTGACTATCCATCCTCCTACCTCTCATCTTCCTAACTACTGGAACTTGCCACCACAGTTTAATGTTATTAATTTGTAACTCCTTGGAGTGTAGCATCATCACTTCTGGTAACACCTCAGAGTCCCTTATACTTGCTTTACTATTCTACTCATTTCAGTTACCCTCTTACTAGTGCTCTACAAGATTCCTGATACACAAAATGTCCTTTCAAAATCCTAATGTTATTCAAAAAGGACATGTTAGCAAGCAGCTTCCTTAATACATCGACTATAGACTATATTCCAAAATCAGTTCAGCCATCTTTTCCTGCTGTCTTCTACTATCCCAGGTGCTATAAGAAATTGCCATAGTAGATTTCACATAAATAAGGTAGACTAAATCTGTGCGGATTTCCTGCCCCCCACCCCCACGTTTGTCTTGGGTTTGGTTAGGGTAATTTTCTTTCTAGCACCTGATGTAGTGATGTATTTGGGATTTCAGATGAGAGCAATGCTGATAATACACTGATGTTATCAAAACTAACAAAAGGGAGTATTACACACCAGTGATGTCATGCTAAGCATAAAGGGGGGGCTGGTGGGGGAGAAGAGCGCAGTTTGGGGACAGTCTGGCTTTGGGACAGCTCTGAGCTGTACAGTCTGAGCTGTGCAGTTCTGTGAGAAACTGCATTGTGTATCACCAGTTTTGTATATCTTGCTATAAAGTCGTGTTATTGTTATTTCTCCTTCCCTTTGCTATCATCGCAAATCACAAGGCTTCCATTTGTTTTCACATTTCCCTTTCCTTTCCCCTCCACTACTCTGCACTGGGGGGCGAGGGGGGTGGGAAGAAGCAAGGAAGCAAGCTGCATGGTGCAGTATATCTGGATTATCTAAGGAGACCTCAGCAATTAAGAAATAGGTCATCAGGAACCTGCTGAAGCTAAAGGAAAATAAGTCAAATGCAGAAGATTATGAAATACACAAGAAAACCCAGGGATCTCTTTAGGCTGGGAGCTGACCGACTGCATAGCTGCTTTGTGAAGGAGGACTTGGCAATCCTGGCAGGCAGCAATCTGAACACAAGACACTGGTCCATCCTTGCAGTACCAACTACTGGAGTGCATTAGCACACACATTACTAGCGGACTGATGGATGTGCTTATTCCCCTCTACTTGGCATTGGCAAGACTACATCTGTGAAACCATGTCCAGTTTTGCCTCTTTTCTATCAATAGTATAAAAGAAATGTCAACAAACAAAGTCCAGCAGCTAATGTCATCAGGGAGCCCCAACACCTGATACATGAGGACCGCTTGAAGGAACTCAGATTGTTCAACTTGAAGGTAAGCCAACTAAGAAGTGATCTAGTTGCAACCTTTCACTACCTAAAGGTTACAGAAAATATTAAGTCAAACCTTTCTGTGAGATGCAGTGAAAGAAAGGGAAGCAACTGGTTCTAAGTTGCTACATGAAAAATTTCAACTGGACATAAGGAAAATGGAACAGTTTGTCTAGAGAGACTGTACAGTCTCCGTCCCTGGAGATTCTTAAAACTTGCCCAAACTATGCCTTAAGCTACCTGTTCTAGCATTGAATTTATCCCAAATCTTCACAGGAAGATGGACTAGATGTCAAGAGAACTACCCCGGTACTGGAAGCTTGACCTTCCCAAAAATTTGTGTATGCCTTGTTGTGGAATAATTGATTTGTGATTATCCTCTATAGAACTTTATTAGAAGGAAATAACTTCAGTGAAGCTGCCAGCGTGGGTTCGAACTTTTTATACAGAAAATGGGACCCATTTTTGAACTAACAAATCCAACCACTCTTCAGAATTTTGCAAAATCCAACAAGTGTCCTTCCTTAAAAAAAATTAGAAACACCACCATATATACTGTTAAACTATGATGTATTTAATTTCTCTTCCTTAATTGCCAACTAGCAGATTCAACTTTGAAGTAACTTCTATACAAACTATATGGAAAAGAAAGAATATCAGATGAAAACATAAGCAACTAATAATAAAAGAATGCCTCTTCAGAATCTTTTAAATTATGCTTATAATATTCCTATGTAAGCAAAGATTTCTTTTTGATGAACAATTAGGTAAACATTCTTCATTTACCCAGTAAAACTGGGGATTGTTCTGAAGTTCTTTGTTGCCAAGAACACTGAAAATTTCCCGCAGGCCATGGCTGTTAACTGGATCCTGAAAGTTCCTTAAAGATTATATCCATGTAGCTTTGATTTTAATGCTTAAGCACATTTCAGTGTGTGTACTGTTATGTACACGCTGAAGTGTTCTGCTATACACTATGCTTACTTCTGAACTGATTTAAGGTTTTACTGCACTTACAGAGTAGATAAGTACTTCCGACAGGCAAACATTAAAAAGAAAAGAGTACGAAATCTGTATTTTACTATGAAAAGTATCTGCAAATGTCCTAATGAACGGGGTAACAGCAACTGGTTCTCTGACAAAAGACACCTCAATCTTAATCTCTTTTTTACTATAGCAAAGGAATTGGCATTATGTTTATATATATGTACACAGCACACGGTGCCCATTTTTTCAAGTGATGATAAAAAGTAGATTACAATAAAAAAGTTTTCCCTTTCAAAATTACTTCCTCTGTACAAAATTATTTCATGAATTGTTAGATTTTTCAGTTTGTGCTGTTTTCACAAAAAGTGGTCCTAGAGTTGGAATAAAAGCGAAACATTCTGGTTTAAATCTGGATAATAAACACAGCCTGTAAGTATCAAGACATTTAATGTTATTTCTCATTCCACATTCTGCTGACCTACACAGAGTATAAAGAAAATGTTGTTTTCCCTCCATTTTTCTGCATTAAAATTTATTTGTCACGTCCTCACTATTACTTAGGTTTTTTTTTTTTTTTTTTTTTTTTAATTTTATTTATTTTTAATTAAGAACCTAGAATTGCAGACCCAGTAATGAAAGAGAAAAACATCAGCGCTCATCTAAGGACACCATCATGCTTAGCTTACATGATGAGAACTGAACATTCAATAATCAGGTGAAGATACATAATAAACTCTATGTGCGATTAACTTGTTAGAGAAATGCATTTTAAGACAAAACACTAAATACTTGAAAGGCACAGATATCGCATAGAAAACAAATAATTAAAATAATTTAAAATTGTCTCCCAGGAAAAAAAAAAACAAACCACCTATGAACATTTTATTCCTAAATAATCTATAGCTTGCCTGTTTTGTTTTTTTAAACTTGTGCAGCACGCTGTGCAACCAAAAAAAAAATTGTATATCACCAGGGAAAAAGAAAATTCTTCTGGTATATGTTAGTGCTGTTATTGAGCATTGTGCAAATTATGAATGAATATATTTTATTTGGAAACATGTTATTGACAGAAATCTATCAATAGTAATGGGAGTATTGTCAACAGCCTGCCAATATTAATGTAATTATGATTAAGGGGATAACATGGATTTTAGCTATAATACCAAGTAACATCTCCTGCACTGCTGCTATCAATATAAGCATTATTATTGACCTGTTCTGGGACTATCAGTACGAGATGTATTACCATCAGGCATATTTGTCAATGCATTCTGTCCACAAAAATTCTACATTTAAATTTACAGGTCTGTAGACTTTGCCTGCAGAAATACACAAATCCAAGTAACCTCTAGGGTGCCATTTTTTTTCCATAGGGCTATTCCACTGTGGATGAGTAATCAAGAGGTTTCTCTTGTCTCAGTGCTACTGCAACTGCATTCCCTGCTTGTCTAGCATAATTCTTAGAAGACAGACAGGAATATTTTATATGCAAAATCTTCAAAATACCTTTAAGTATGATTTTTCAAAACACGGTTTGGGAAGCCAAATAAAAATGTATTTTATTAAGTAAAAAAGTTTGTTCCTTACTGTTCTAACTAAAACTGTTTTTAGGATGCAAGAAGTAGCACGTCCATTAACATCACTGAGCTCATAATTTAACTATTTTAGATAATGTCTTCTGTGCAGCCAAAACATGCAGTCTGAACACTGTACTTACAGAGAGATGGGATGGACCACAAGAGACTACCTAATCCTAACTCAGCATAAATGGGGAATCAAGAATATCTTGACAGATGTTTAACTACCAAGAAAGCTGAATCCACACTTTGTGTAGGTAGTCTGTTCCAGTGTTTTATCACCCTAATGATTACACATAATCTTTTTCTCATATTTAATCTAAAGTGTCTTTAATACAAAGCTGGTTTTCATTCCACAAGAGAAAACACCAACAATGAACAACTTCCATTTTGTCTACATCTACTCAGGAGGAAAAGAAGGGACACACAGACAGGGGCACACTCGTAGAGCTTGCCAAACTAGACATCTTCTTTCCTACTGCATGCCTGATATGTTCCAAAACTTCAGCTCTCATGTTCAAAACAAAGAAAAAACACACAAAACTTTCAACCCCTCTTCAGCTTAGCATCATCAGTAACTTTGGTGTGTGTTTTCTTCCATCATCCAACTCATTAATGCCTTTTCATCTTGACAGGGTACTACAGATAATTACTCTGTAAAGGCAATTTTTCAACTTGATGCTGATATTATCAGCATCTAATGGAGATTGTATCAATATTACGTTTCACCAGCTTGCTTACACAGGGAAAAGACTATCAAAATCAAGGCTGTAATGTACTTCAAAGTTTTCCTCTTCCTAAGCTTGTCATCCTTTTTAAGAGGAGAAATGGACTGAGGTTTCTTACAAACAGGTCATGTCAAACCATACTGGCTGTTTTACAATCTCTCCTCTGCCTATTTTTAGATATAAATTCATCACTATTTACTCCTGAATCTGTATTTGGAATCAAAACTGAGTTTCAACACATCCCAAAAAAAAAAAAAAAAAAAAAAAAAAAAAAGAGACAGACACATCTTCCCCCCCAACCCTATTTCATGGGCTATTTTCACCCTCTGGGACATTAAATAAATAAATAAAATCAGCAGTGCCTAATTCCTCAATCATTCCAGGATGAATTTTATTAGGATTTGCCACTTGAGCACATCTATATTAAGATTCCTTAGGCTATTCTTTCTGTGCTTTCATTCCACTCTTATTTCCTGTCTAAGATTAATTTTATAAAGTAGCAGGTCACAATATATCTCTTTTATAAAGTATGAAGTAAAGAATCAGTCTTAGAAAATCTGTTACTTGTTGTCCTTTCTTATTAAATAACAGATCTAGGTAATGGACCTATTCCTTTGCACCTCCTCTTAAGATTTTTGGACCCTTTGATCCTTTTCTTGTGGTTTGTCAATTGAAACTTATTTGATTCATTAGAGTCACTGATTTTATTCACATATTCCTGTGCTTGTCCTTTACATTCATCCCTAATCATGTTGCATTATTTCTGCCATGACAACTTGTGATTTCCAGGCCACTGTAGAATTCTTGATATATAAAGTCTCTTTAACATTCATTACTATTATTTTAGCTTGCCTATATTAACACAAACAAAACAATAGGATATACATTAACAACAACAGATTTTTTAAACCTTTTCAACAGACTAGGTTCTGCCAAGTTCCAGCATTCAGACCTACGGCTCAAGCAGGGGGAAGTGGTTTGTGGCAGGCATGCTAGGACTCATACTCTCTCTGGAGAAACTGTCACTAACACAGAGGTCCTCTTCTCCTCAGGAGCTACAATGCATTTGGTATTGCCATACTAGGAGGGTGGGTGGGAGTGTGTGAGACAGAAAACAAGCTATATCCTTGGTCTACTATCCCTCCTCCTCTGTTCACAGAGTTAGACTATCAACACGCAACAATGAGAACTATCTTTTCACCCACCACAAGAACAATGAGGTTTTGGTTTGTTTTTTTTTTAATGTGAGGTGGATTTTTTTAAAAAATTCCATTTAACTGTTCTTTTCAGTTATTCTCAATAGCAGAGGATATTTCAGATGTCAATTTGAAATCAATAAACTTAAAAGATAAGAAATCAAATTATATGTATCCAGTTAATTTTAAAATCTTGCTTTATATCATCTCTCATAATAAAACACAGAACCTGGACCCCAGCTGCTCAAAACTTCATGTTTTACCATTAATTCTCATCTCTTTCTTGCTCATCAAGTGTAGAGAGAAATATCCTTAGATCAAAGTCTAATTGGGAGCCCCAACTGCGTTGTCTCTTAATCACTGTGAAATTAACTTATCACTATATCATTACCTCAAATAACCTTACAAAGGATTGATTTTGTATTACTGTCTGAATTTCTATATACTTCAGCTAAATACCTATCATTTTGTAAAGAACATAAACTGATTCTTTAACCATTTGGAATAACTACTAACAGGAACTGAAAAACCAGTAACTGCAATGTCAGAAAATATTATTTATTTCTTATATTCCCGAGAGGCAGAATTATTTTTCAAAATAGAGAAAGTAAAGAAAAACACTGAGTGATTGATCGTGTAATAAATCAATCCCACAGATGAAATTAAGATTTTCACTAAGGAGATTGAGTGGTAACTCAATCCAAGAATCCTGGATGCTACAGTTACATTTAATATCCAAAGACTAAGTACAGGAGAAAGATACATTCAAATCACAGGGTGCTTTTCCAACTTTAACTCAGTAAACTTAGATTTCATAAAATGGGATACAAGAGATTAGCCATTGCTGAATGCCTGAAGACAGCAAGAAAACATAACTATAGCTCATTGATTTATCTTCCATAAACTACCTGCCAGAGTCAAAATATTAGGGCTTCAAGTTACAAAATCAAAACCAGCTCCGAAGAGCCAGAATTGATACAACAGTAATGAAGAGCAGTAGGAAAGTGCTGCACTGTTAGAAGCTGTACATCAGTCATTTCTGTCAGTATTTGATGGAAACTGAAAATCCCATGTCAACGTAATACATTCTCTCGATGAATGCTAGCAGCCAAGACTATTATTGGCCACTGTTAAAGACACTCTGAATGCTAAGAGCTCACACTGACTTCAGAAAAATTCGTGATCTGTCAGCACTCTTAAAAGCTGATTATTAGATGCAAACAGCAATACCTGATAGACTAATTATTGCATAAGTAACATTTAAGATACTACCTATGTTAAATTTAAGGCTACAAACATCCAAAGTACATTTATATTCCCTACAGCAGAGGCCACAGAATCCTAACAACTTTTTGGATATGGACCTAGTTTTCATGTATTGGAATGAATAGGAAGATAAGCATGTAACAAGCTATATGTTCAATATGTTCTTCTTTACTACATATACTACTGTCTTCTTCCCCCATTTTATTTCCACATTTTTTTGCCATCCCTCTCCTTAGTATGTCAAATTGCAAACTCATCTCTGAAGGGACGTGTAGTTCACAGAATTGTAGAGGTTGGAAGGGACATCCAGAGATCATTGTGTCCAACCCCCAAGTTCTAATTGTAAAATCCCATCCTCAGCTGTGCTAAACAAAATCTAACTTTGGTTCCTTTTAACTCAGTGAGAAAAGAGCCCAAAGGCTCATAAAACAAAGCTGCATTGTAACGTGGCTTTCCAAAAACACGGTTCAAAAAGATCCCTTGAACACAAAGATGAAGAGCCAAAATATATGCCCAATATGCAATATTGCAATTTCTTTGGCAGTGGGAATTATCTGTTGAGATTTACTGTTGCTAAACCAAAAATGGTGGACGGTTTGTTTGGAACACTTTGAGAGTTGTGATTGTGAAGGTTAACTAGGAATGAACAGCCCCTTTCAATGAAGGGGCAACATCTCTGACTAAACCAGAATAAGTCCAAGGAAAATAGAAAGATTCCTTGTGCTACAAGTGTAGGTTTCAACCACTGATGATCACCTCAGCAGGTGACAGGAACACTCTTGCATTTCAAGAGATTATGGTTATGAGGAAGATACGAGGTTCTGGCATAAGAATGGATAACAAAGTTAAATTGCATTGCATGTGCAAAATTGAAGCAGATGTAAAGCTCAGCAGATGTGCCATCCTTTGTGTTAAGCAGGTGAAACATCACACTGTAGCAGAGATATGCAGCTCCTTTTCAGAATGGTTCAAAGACAGAACATGAATGCATGGTTGTCAGCACACTGTGGGCAGTCAGACCCATAACTCTTCATTTGCTGGTTACTGTTACTTACCTGAAAAGCTGGACTTATGCCTTGTGACTTATTTAATATTTGCTTTGCACTGTTGTAAGGGCACTTTATCTCACATATCCTTATTTGTCAAATACAGTGTCAACCCCAACATCATGCATCTTTTCTATGTCCCTCCTCACCTTTCTTCCATTTGAAATGACCTAAAAAAAAGTCACCTAACTTAAATTCCCATTTGACAGCTCTGTGCTTCTGTTCTGCTCCTACCTGGCTGATTCGTATGAGCAGATCACAAGATAGGTATGGAGATGCCAGAATTAAGACTGAGAGGTATGTAGAAGAGATTCAGAAGCAACGCCTGATTCAATATAATCATACACAATTTACCACAGATGACAGAACCCTGAAATTTTGCATTAAACACCTTAGACTCATCATTTGTGGAACATTGTAATTGCCCAGATTTTATTCCAATTCTCTTCCTTTTTACATACATATGCATACCAACTGCACAATCATGAATATTCAGCAATAAGCAAGTGTAACAATGCTGATCCAAGTACTGCACTGCAGGAACATGACGTCCTTTAACCTCTTATTAGAAATACTTATTAGATGAGAAAGGTAAAATCTGTCCTAAATGCACAGCTAACTCATTAACCTCTGTCCACATCCATACCAAAAGGACGACTGTATGGAAAAACAATGTCCTGTATATTTATGGTACATTAGAGCCAAGAAAGCTTTGCATCAATAAAAAGACAAGCCTGCTCACTAGCAGTTTTAAGTTTTGGCCTTGTATTATATAGCATAATTTATGAATAACTGGATCTAGTTATAATTACAATCTCTCGACTGGTGGAAGGATAAGGAACAGTACCTTACCTGACATGCATATCTCACTTTTTAGGCTTGTGTTCTATAGCTTATTACATAAGCCAATGTAATTTCTGACAGCTACAGTCGCTCCTTCCCATCTTCCTTCAACTGTGTCTTTCCACCTTTTCTAACAGACTAGTGCCAATACTCATTTGACCCTCTACTGAACTGTTCTTGTATGTTAAACTGGCAGAAACCAAACCTGCTTAAATTTATTTTTCTGCATATTTAGGACACAAACGGGTCACCACAGCATCAGGTAGGACACGTGCAGTACCAATAAGAGCAGCATCAGGTCCAGGAAAAACAGGTAGCCATGAGGCTGGCTGCCTTTGAATCTCAGTGTTATATTCTTGCATCTGCCACCAGTCAAAAAACCAAGTCTCTCCTTTAAGTAGAGAAACTGTTCTTACAGTCTTCAACACCAATATGCTGAATGAGCAAGAATACCACAACAACACTATAAAAGAAATAACAAAACTTTTTGCTGTCTTTCAAAAATGAAGAGTAATTCTTTCTACAAATCTGCTCTAAGACTCATGCAGACATGCAGGTGAGAGGCTACTCCATTTAAATAAGTAACACTACACAATTCCTCCCCACTCTTACCTTTTTGATATGATTGTACTTTGAAATGTTTGGCATACAGAGTGACTAATAGGGATGCTGGAAAAATTAGATGTGCTCAGTGTCCCCAAATCTTGACAGTTTTATTACTTGGTAATTATGGTAACTTTAAGCACATGAGGGAAGACTGATATGCTTTCACCACACTCTTTTCAATCCTATAACTTCATTAGCATTTTTGAATCCACTGGCACGGCTGCACACACATATTACAAGTAACAGTTTAGAAGGGGGATAATAATTTCCTTACTAGGCAGCCTGAGCTGTACACTATGACAGCTTCTACAATCCCTCTGCAATTCCAGCATGAATTCCCCTTCATGATTTAGTTATGCCCCACAATGTCATGGCCCCATATTAATTTCCTTTCCAAGAAAAAATTCTTTTCTCCCTGCCAGCCTCCTCCTGTGATACCTCTGTCAGCTCCTCTGCCTATAGAATTAATAACAGTATTTTTGAAAAAGTGTTTTTGAATGTATTTGTCAACTTTTCTTAGAATTTAAGTTTGGATTATTTCCTTCCTTTTCCAACCCCACTACCAGGATTAGCAAAAACAGGAACAGTGGAGATATCCTGTCTCTGCCACTGGGGTTTTTTTTTTGAGAAATTGTTCCTAGGCAGGTACTGATATAAACACAATGAATATTACAAACGATTCACCTTAATCCTAAAGGCCAAAAACCTCCACAGACTCTCTCCTGCAATGAAAGGAAGAAGTGCCCAGACAGAGTCAGATCCAACTTTGAATCAAGTGCTGCACCACTGCTAATTCCTCTCTCTTCCCATATCATGTATTTATCCTTTTTCCACATCTAATCTAAACCAACCCTCTTTGAGCCTGAAGCCCTTTGTCCTGTCACTACATTCCCTGGTGAACAGTCCTCCCACTTTCCTGCAGGACTCCTTTAAGTATTGGTACGCTGCAATTAGGTCTCCCCAGAACCTTGTCTTCTCCAGGCTGAACAAGCACAACTGTCTCAGCCTGCTTTCAGAGGAGAGGTGCTCCAGCCCTCCTCTGGACCTACAGAGTTCTATGTCTTTCTTGTAGTGGGGACCCCAGAGCTAGACACAGTCCTCCAGATGGGGTCTCACAAGAGCAGGGTAGAGGGGCAGAATCACTTCCCTCGACCTGCCAGCCACATGGCTCCTGATGCAGCACAGTTGGCCTTCTGAGCTGCTAATGCATACTGCCGGCCCATGTTGAGAAGAAACAACCAAAGAAAATCCCCCAAAACCCCCTTCAGGACCTGATTATTACCCCCTCACTGAGTTTTGTTTTTTTTTTTAATATATATAAACGTAGCAACAGGGGCAAGTAAAAAGGGATCAGTGTGTTTATTATGAAGTCAAATCCCTGCCTGCTCAAACAGGGTCATCTGGAGCCAGTTGCCCAGGACCACGTCCAGATCCCCTCAAGATCCCCTGCTCTTGAGTATCTCCAAGGAAGGGGACTCCACAGTCTCTCTGGACAACTTGTGCCTGACACTGTGTGTCACCCACACAGTGAAAAAGTGTTTTGTTATGGTCAGGCACAGCCTCCCGAGATCTATGCAGGGGTGCTGGCATTTTTGCCTGCCTCCTTACTTGTTGGGATGAGACACTCTTGAGCACAGAGGACATGATCCCTGAGTATCAACCAGCTATCCTAGACACTCCAAAGCCTTATTCCATGGCACTCATCCAAGCAAATCCCTGATGAGGCCAGGGTCTGCTCTCATGGAAGTTCAGGGCTCTGATCTTGCTTTCTAATACTTAAATCACACTCTTGGAGAAAGTAGGCACTTATAACAGTAACCAAATGAAGAAGAAAGAGATTATACTAGTTTCTGACAGGGACCATAAAGCTTAAAGGAGACATGAGCTAAACTGGAACAAATATAAAACTCTCTACCCAAAACCCACTGAATATATAACTCTGTAGAAGTCAAGTATTAAAAATAATGCAATATATCTCGTTCTTCAGTTAGACTGATGTTAATCCAGAAAGAACTTAATGATAATACAGGAAGAAAAATTCTTATTAAATACATTAACATTTTTCAATTAAAATACATACGCATGTTTGTTTCTATTGTCTCTTTTTAAATTATTATTATTATTAGAGAACACTGTGCTAATTTGATGATGTTGTATTTATGCCTAAAACTTATCAGAGAGCATTAGCTGGACAAGTGGATTTTTTCCTAGCTCTTCTGATTCTCATTCTCACTGAATAAGCATAGAAAATGCAACAGTGCAGTTGGATTTTCTTTTTTTTTTTTTTAATGAGTAGGCTATTGTAACCAAAACAGAAATAAAGTACATAGGTAATAAGGTTCTTAGATAATAATAGTGTAAAATTGCTGACTGACTTGCCTACTTCTTGATTTACTAGTAATTTTCCTTCATACAACTGTTAACTTCTTCCTTCCTTTCTCCCTACTCTCTCTGAAACTCAGAGCTTCAAAACTACTTTTATATTTTCAATAAGACATTCCCACACTCTTCCACTTTTAATACTATTTTTTTAACTGTGTGCTTCATTACTATATACAGATACATGATAACCTATAGTCAGACATCACTCCCTACCCCTTGATTATTTTTGTCTTTATGAGACATTCATTTTACTGCATAT
The DNA here is from genome assembly GCF_964237585.1 of Gallinula chloropus. NCBI lineage: Eukaryota > Metazoa > Chordata > Aves > Gruiformes > Rallidae > Gallinula > Gallinula chloropus. The sequence goes on along the minus strand of NC_140086.1, from coordinate 33,105,747 downwards.
TTTTGGTATTGATAGTATATAGCCATAAACCTGTTCTCTTCCTTCCCAAATTTTCTCTGGGTAGCAGCAGTTTTTAGCATTTTTCAGAACTGTTACTTTAAAAGACAATAAAAAATTAAACACAGGAGAAGATCAAATGTCTGTCTTGACTTGCACCACAGCATTTGATGTCAAAGCACATACAGAGGTTCTCAGACTAGTAAACAGTGTCAAAAACTATCAGAGTACAGAAATCACCTTTCCTGTTCTATTCCATGAAGTGCCTAATGAAGTCTTTATATACTATCAATAACCTGTTCACAAGTTTTAATTGAGTTTTATGTAGTCCATCACGAGAGCATTTGCTTCCTACACATCCTGAATCATACTAAGTATCAAACCCTTTCTGTGAGTCACTGACTTCTCTATTAAAACAACTGATAACACAGTCTCAGGGCAGGGGAATAATATAAGAATCTAATAGGAGACAAACACATGGATTTTTTGAATAAACAAAAAAATTCCCTCCCAAATCCAAACATCCTCCTTGCACAAAACAGACATTCCATATATATTGCTTACTCCTTAATAATCCACCAACATCAACTGGATATCATCCAAAAAACCCCCAAAACCACCCCACAAAACACCCCTGGAGCACCCCATCTCTTTCACCCTCCCAAAATACAACCCAGATTCCACTGCTCAATTAACTAACTCTTATCAATTACTTAACAGTGCAGAGAACACTATACGTATCCTGGTAATTAATTTTTAAATCCTAAAATATTAACATATTAATTTTTTTTTAATAAAAAAATTGATGCTGCTTTCTGAAGAATGTGTCTGCACAGGTAGAAACAAACTTCTGACAATTTTTAGCAATAAAAGTAGTAACTAATTTACCCAAAAGACAAATTCTTTTCAAAACATTACTGTAGGGTATAGGATAACAAAATACTGGAAGGATTTTCTCTATAGAAAACTGAAAATGGCTTGAACTAACCTATTCATGCACAGCACTGCCTTTTCACCAAAGGGTTCATGGAAAATTTACCCTGTTAATTAAAAAAGTATTCTTATTGGCAACTACTGCTACAGTACTAGCAACCACAGTAGCTGTTCCAATACTGCCATGATCACCTATTTCCACAGTAAATTCCAGAAGAATTAAAATATAAGTCTCCCTCTAATACTTTTGACATTGTGTGTCTTACTGGTCTATTACATTTCTACCAACCCAACAAAAACCCAAGCAAAACCACCTTTTAAAGGACTTTATTTCTACATCTTGTAGGGAATCCTCTAACCCCATATCAGGTAACTGACATGGATGACTTCATGCAATATGAACAAGCTTAAACACAAGAATTTAGAGGTGTGAACTATTACTTATCTTAATAGTTTATTTGCTATCCTAATTCATATCCCTGCATTAGAATTTTAGCTGTCTTCCTACTAATCACTTCATTAGATAAACTAGTGATGGTGGACATCAAAAAAACATTAGTGAAAAACAATGCTTCAGTTTCTGCTCATTAGCAGTTTAAGAGGAAAAAAATTAGAGCAAAGCAGTGATAAAGACAGATCACAGTGAAAACCAAAAATAGCAATAGTATTAAAGCAAACACTTATTATCTTGTTGCTGATCTGCATATTAACAATGTTTCCAAGTAGTTAGATGAAAATTCCTTAACTTCCAATAAGATCAAAAAAATGACTAAATATTGTGTAACGAGATTTTACTACAAACTGACCATACTTCATCTTTGACCTTTCCTTTCCTCTGACCTGTAAAAGATCATACAAGAAATATATACAGGGATTGAAAGTGCTAGGGTTTCCAGTATGGACTATGTGGTAAGTGGATTTCATTCTGCCAAAACACATTGGACATTCAAACTAAACTACATTAATTTTGTCACAAAGTAATGTGTTGTTTCTTACAGGCTGCAGGAACTTGGATTGACAGAAAGCAGAAAGGAACCACTGTTACCTTTAGCAGGCAGTACTTACAGGAAGTCTCATCAGCTATAGCAGGCAGCGACAGGAAAGACTTTGAGGGGGTCTATAAATGGCATCATCCAACTGACATCACATTAACAATTTAGACGAACCTATACTTCTGCCAGAATATTATGCCCTTTCCTCTCTACAGAGCATGCTACCAGGCTGCATCCTTTCTTACCTTACACCCTAGGCCTGGCTGGAAGCCTTGTGGTCTCTTTGCATACTGAGGCACGCAACAGGAGGCCGACTGAACGCCAGTGGGACTCGGGAAACAGCCTCCCAGAGACAGCGTCAGGAGATACACAAGGTTTTTATATACAGGGCCCGCAGCAGCGCCCGGGACTGACCCCGAGAGGCCCGCCACCGTGCCCAGGCCAGCCGCACCGAACCTGCCGGCCCGTGGGAACTACTAGGCCGGGCTCAGCCGGGCCCCGGGAGCAGCTTCGGCACTGCAGGCCGCGCCGCCCGCCGCAGCCCGGCGGGCCTGAAGGCCGGCGGCACCCCGCCTCGTCCCGCCCCGCGCTCCGACTGACCTGCGCCGCCGCCGGGGCTGTGGAGGGGTACGGGCAAGACGGGCTTTGCCTACAGCTTTCTAGCGATGGCCCAGGCAGATGGGCCGCCCCGGGGGCCTCTCCCCTCCACCACTCGACTGGCGACCCCCAGGCACCGTCCCACCAGCAGGCCCTGCCGGATCATAGAGCAAACTCTTGCTGCCTAGAGCGGCTGCAGCACGGACAATAGATACCGCAGGTAACGGCCTAGAGTGGCCTTGCAGGAAGTACTCTGGGAGATTAAGATGACGCGCTACAAGAGCTCCTGGGACGGTATCCGTGCCAGGGTGAACCAGCGGGCGCTTTGACTGGCAGGCTGTGCAGCAAATCAGTGGCTCGGGATGAAGATAAGGAGCCAATAGGAGACACAGGAGGAGGGGTGGTTCCGGGTCCGAGTGTGGGGCCGCGACTGGGAGGGGGTTGCTGGGCTGTCAGGCCCCTGTAAGCGCTTAAGCGTCCGGGTGGAAGCGGGGCCGGTTCGGCCAGTGCCAGTAGCGACTTCTGGTCGTGGGGCCGGTGGAGGGGCTCCTGGCTCGGAGTGGAGCGATCACCGGGGGAGGCGAGGCCGAGCAGCTTGGGAGTGGAGGGCAGGCCGGGGCGCAGCGCGGCCCGGGGGTGGCGAGGGGCTTGCGTAACGTTTGCTGACAGGGCTCGCGGGGCTGTGCGAGGGGAAGCGGAGCGGGCAACGGAGGAAACGTGGTAACGGCCCGTGAGTGCTGCAGGCACGTATTTCTAAAGCCGCTTTGCACCAGCGCCGCTTGATCAGTTGGTTACTGGTGTGAGTGACAGCCAGGGCCTTCCTCGTGGGTTCTGAAGTGGTTTAGGTGACTCAGAAGGTATTAGTTGAACTTACTGTGTACTTGTTTGTGGAAAAGTGCATTGGAAAGTTGGCTGTTACGGCTCTAGAAAGCGAATTAAAGGGAACTCTCTAAAATGTGGCTGTATAAACTGGTGAGAAAAATCTACAGTGCTTATTAAACATAATCATAGAAATACATGCATTAGTGGTTTACTTATTTCCAAACAGTAACTATATTTCATTTTCATGTATACTTGAATGCAGGTTCACAAGTGATGGTAAGGGTCCCAGTTCTTGAGATACCTTGCTGAGATGATCTTTCTTCAAGGAGTTGATGGGGCGGTTGATGGATTCGATACCATTGTTTGCTAACTCACAGTCAAGAACTTGGGTAGCACTGGACTGCTTGACATGTTACAAAACAGTTCTTTATGTTATTGTGATATTGAAAGAACAATTTTGTTGAGTATTCATGTCATTTTTCACAGTGGTGAAGTATCTTCAAAACAGATGCCTAACTTTGTACAAACGATGAGTAAATTCTTCTTTTAGAAGAACTCTTTGAAGTGAATAAGGCTAATTCACATGGCTGATTTCACAAAATAGGGACTAGATCTTCTTATATAAAACTGCATTTTAAGCAAAATGAGGTAACTTTTTTGAGCTAGGAGGGCTCTTTTGTTTCACAGAAAGTCATTGTAGTGGAAAACTTATGACCATTAATAAAGGAAAAATTATCACTGCAAAATGTTTAGATACTCTACCATGTACACAAAGGTATTTGGGGTGATTTTTGCTTTGTTTTTGAAACAACCGTACAATCATTTATTCAGCTGACAATGGTGGAATTTACTTTCCATTTAATATTACTTACTTATTATTGCACATTTGAAGTTTTAACAAAGATAAACACTTCCCTGTGCAGGGCACTGTAAAATGCTACATGAGCATTTTGTGAAGTGAGACCCTGTGAGACATGGCCATACCACAGAAAGACAGAGGACCTGCAACTCAAGGCTGAAGCAATATGCTGTGTTTGGAGCAATATTGCTGTGACTGTCTCTGGGAGATGTGCTTTCTAGGTGGGGTATTCTCTTCCAGCCTGTTGCCTGTCTTTCAACCTGACACTCCAAGTTGCAGCTGACCATCTATGTCTATTGCATGAGGTCTCTGAACAAAAACTTGTGATGCTGAATTGTCAGTGCCTGGAATACTTACAGACCCTGTAACAAGAAGTGTAATTGGGAACACTGAACAAGTCTTACACGTAGAATACAAGTTTTGACATGCACTCTGGAAGACAAGTTTCAGAATCGTTCATGAGTGATGAAGCCAGCTTTCCTCAGTCACTCCTGTTCCTGAAAGAAACAGTAAGCAAATAGTGGTAGTTCATATCTGAAGTTTGTCCTCATTTCTGTACTCATCTGACATTCAGATTACCTCCTGCTGTTGCTTCTGCTCTGTTCATGCAGAGATTGTCTGGCTGCCATGCTGCTGAGAAATCTCTCTCCACCAGGACTGAGTGTCGATGAAGACAGCAGATTGGTTGCTGATCAGATTGATTTTACAGACTGGGTAACTTTAGCTTTTTCTAAACTAGATAGACTATGCTTGCTTAAACTATACAGCACTGGTAGAAAAGGGAGTTTTCAGGTATGCAGAATGGAATGGATAAGGAGCTAAGGTTTCCTTTATCTTTGAAAAACTTTCAGCACCTCTTCCTCCCTGAAAGCAGTGCTTGAATTGTTGTGGTTTGCTGGTGATTCAGTAATCAAAATCTTAGTTGTAGTGTCTTTGTAGCAAACTGCACAGATTAGGAATTTAGTCACTGCAGTTAGTGTTCTTCCTGAAGCGGAAAACCACAACTGAGGGACTGAAATATGAAGAAGGAGTGGGGGATGGGAGAAAAATTAAAAGCTAGAGCATACCTTTGTCCAAGGTTTTCATTCATGTCTAACCTTCCCTGTCATTTCTATCCTTCTAATTCTTTCACGAGATGATAGAAAAATGTCCTCTCTGACTACAGAAAAGCACTCTCAAATTTCTGTGCCACTACTTGAAACGTGGTGATGCTTTTAAAGCAGACATTTTCCATGGCCTTAACTGCTCACAGGTCTGTCCTAAAACCAAAGTAGCCACTGTGCATACCTAGTAAGTACTATTCATAAACATTTTTATAATGTTTGACCTTAAGAGTGACCTGAAGATTAATGGATATGTTGTATCAGTTTTAATGGGTCTCTTCTCCCTTGGATGCACACATGTGACTCCCATTAGCCTTAATGGGAGTTATATGTGTGCCTAGAGGTTAGACAAGATCTCTGAAGGTGCTCTTATGCTCTGTTGTATTAATGATCTCATAATTGCTGAGGTGCTGCACCTTTGCATTGAAAACAAACTAATTAAAGCAGTCTAGTACAAGTTGGTATGCTAGCATACATGGCATGTGTGTATTTTTTCAGTATCTCAGTACACAAAGATAGAGGACAAATCAAATGTGGAATATAAATTTCAACTATAACTTCACTTCTTTATTAATATATTATGTATAAATATATTTATAACCAATATATTTATTAATGTATTAATATATCGTTATATTAATTTTTTTATCCAAAGATATTTTGTTAATTTGATTCCTAAGCAAGATGATTGTTCATGCCAATACACAGGAAGAAGCTGAATGTGGTGTTTCATTTTATCTTTAAAGCATGCATTGAGAAAAAGGACTGAGTTGATTCTTACTTTTGATGTTCCAAATCATGCACTTTGAAAAAGGCAGTTTGTTCTAGAGGATTAACATGAAGATTGATGTTGAATTTTAATTATGGCTTTGTTGCTCATTTCTTCCAAGTGCCTTTAGACAAAGCACTTCACCTTTCTTTGATTTCTTGGTATGTAAAATACCTGCTTGTGTGTTGTAGACATAAATTAATATCTGTTCTATGCTTTGAAATTTTAAGATTGGTACATCCAACTGTATTCCGCTGGCATAATCATGACAGCACAGGAGGAGGAAAAAAATCATATTACATACCTGGTACAGTCTGCAGAAGCCCTGGTAGAAATGCTGATCTATTGAGAGAACTGATTCTGTTCCATAGCATATGATGTGCAATGCAGTGCACTGGCACTGAAAAATCTTTGGTATGTTTTTTGGTGGAAGAGGTTGTAAAATAGGCAAATTTACACTATATAGACATTAGACAATTTTATAAATAATAATAATTTAAAAAAATAGAATTTGACTCTGTGAAAATTCTGTGCTATATTCCCAGACTATTTCCATACATTCCTTTGTATTTTTACGTGGTCAAATACCTGCCCTTTCATGAAGGAAGCTTCTATTGGGGAAAAAAAAATCTATTTTTGCTATTATCTGTAGACCATTTTTTCTGAGGAGAATACATCTTCAAAAGGATTTAGGTTTGCTTTTGGGTTTTGTTTTTTTTTTTTTTTTTTTCTTTTTCCAGTATCACTATGCTTATATTTATTTATTTTTTGGCAGTATACTCGTTGACTGCGAGTGGTTTATTCTGTCTATATTTTAAAGGTCATTGAATACTGGAGCAGGTTGTCCAGAGGAGCTGTGTTAAAACTCTGCTGCACACAGTTCTTCAACACCTGCATTGAGTGGGGAGTTGGACAAGATGACATCCAGATCTCCATTCCAACCTCAACCGTTCACAGAATCACAGAGTCGTAGGGGTTGGAAGGGACCTCCAGAGATCATTGGGTCCAACCCCCCTGCCAAAGCAGGTTCCTTAGGACAGGTCACACAGATAGGTGTCCAGATGGGTCTTGAATATCTCCAGAGAAGGAGACCCCACAACCCTCCTGGGCAGCCTGTCCCAGGGCTCTGTCACCCTCACTGTGAAAAAGTTCTTCGGCATGTTGGTGCAGAACTTCCTGTGCTCCAGCTTGCAGCCATTGCCCCTTGTCCTGTCCACACAGACCACTGAAAAGAGGCTGGCTATTTCATCCTGTGTCCCACACTTGAGATATTTATAAACATTAATAATATCTTCTCTTAACCTTCTTTTCTCAAGGCTGAACAGCCCCAGTTCTTTCAGCCTATCCTTGTAGGGGAGATGCTCCAGGCCTTTAACCATCTTTGTAGCCCTCTGCTGGACTCTCTCCAGGAGATCCCTGTCATTTTTATACCATGATTCTGTAATTTGTGTGGTCACCTTGTGAAGATTTTTTCATTGTAGACCAGTTTTCAGATATCAGTTCAGTTATTTAGAATGGTAATTGAGATAGGGTCAAAAAATACTCAAATTAAAAAGCACATAAACAGAAGTAGTTAGCATAATATGATTGGCCACATGGCATGTTATAAGACTGAACCACTGAATATGTTGTGTGCACTGTGCTGAATAAATTAGTTTTCTCAGAATGGAAAGATTGTGCACAGTACCAGTATGCAAGCTGTCCAGTTCTGGGCTCCTCAATTCAAGAAAGACATAGAACTTGAAAGAGTCCAGCACAGGGCCACCAAGATGATTAAGGGAGTGGAACCTTCCTGATGAGGAAAGGCTGAGGGAGCTGGGCCTCTTTAGCTTGGAGAAGAGTGATGGCCAGCGATAGGACAACAGGTGCAAGCTGGAGCATTGGAAGTTCCATGTGAATATAAGGAGAAACTTTTTCACTGTGATGGTGACAGAGCCCTGGGACAGGCTGCCCAGAGAGGTTGTGGAGTCTCCTTCTCTGGAGACATTCAAAACCCGCCTGAATGTGTTCCTGTATCATTTAGTCTAGGTGATCCTGCTTTGGCAGGGGGGTTGGACTAGGTTCGTGGTCCTTTCCAACTCCTAACATTCTGTGATTCTGTGATTTTTTTAGCTTCATTTGACATACTGCCTAAGTAAATACTGCAATAACTAATAATGGCATTAATTAGCTTTAATTTTTATGTGTAAACTCGAGATTTCTTTACAAAGTGCTTTTATGTTAAGTATCTGTAGTTTTAACATTGAATGAAATAGACCTTATAAGAAATTTTTTTTTAGATAATAATTAAAATTTAACTGAGTCATAGAAATATTAGATGGTTTATTGTAATGTTAAAACAAAAGCAAGGCACTGGGATGTTTTTGAGTTACAGCCTGGTTTTGAAAAATACTGTTGGGTATTTCTGTACATAATTTAGTCCTAACTCTGATATATTGAGGTGTACTGTAGCCAGCTGTTTACCTCAGGTCTGTTAAAAATGTAGCTGGCTTGGTAAATTAAAGCATGAGGTTGCATTTTAGTCTCTCTTGTTTCATAGTCCTGTGCCTTCACTAACAGTTGTAAGTTTTAGCGTTTGGAAAACTGGGATGATTTAGGCATTGGCACCCTTGACTTTTGACTGTAGGTGTTACTGCAACAGTGCAAGTGGAAAACAGATTGGTGATACCATCTCAGTAGCAATTCGTTTGAACTTGCCCCAAGTGGAAAAGAGCTAGGTGATATAATCTCAGTAGCAATTTGTTTGAACATGCCCCCAGAGCTCCTGAGGATTTTAGAATCTCGTCAATCATTAGTAATATTCCATAAAGTTGTTGTGTATGCCAAGTATATTAAGTCGCTGATTATACCAGTAAAAAAGGTCACTCTAGATTAATGATTTCTGTATGAAATTAATGAACAAATGTACAACACGAAAACCTAATGTTGATTTTGGTAACCTTTTTTTGACCTCTATTCACACACTTCAAATATGGAAAAAAATGGTTGGTTAAATTTGCTAGTGGTCTTTGGAGAGATGGATTTGATATGCTTCCTCTGTCTTTTGTGAACTCAGGTACAAAGCTAAGAACATGAGTACAAAATTTGCAGGTGTCAAGGTGTGCATGGGAATAGGCTAAATAGAGCCAGAGCTTGTCTTGACTTTTTTTTACTAATCAGATTTAAATTTCGTCTGTCCTTTTGATCGTCTTCAGTTATTCAGTGGGACAAGAAGCAGAGTCCAACTCTGCGTTCTTTTATGAGTGATTCTCAGTTGATTCTGCAGTCTGAACTCAGTGCTCTTTACCTCAGTTTCCATAAGCCACGGTTGCTCATAGCAGAGTAAAGGGACTGACCTGATTCTGAATGAAGGTATGTGACGGATAAACAAGAGTATTTGTTGGGTTTTACAGGATACATACCAATGATTTCATCATGCTGGTACAGACTTTTCAAATTATGGTATATTTCAAATTAGAGATTATCACCAAACATTTATTTGGCATGTAATGAAAGAAGAATTTCTTTTGACTGTTCCTGTACTTATATATGCAAAATCATTTACCTTATGCAGATGTCTAAAAGCAGAAAGAGAACTGGATTTGAGAGGAAACCTGTGGCGTATTCTGATATCAACAGCAACTTAGATCACATTGGTATCACATCAGAATAATGTTTTACAGCCTCTGCCAATTTAAAAATCAAATTGATGCTAGATTTGTATAGAACAACAGATTTGACTGACAGAAAAGGCTGTTATAGATGGATGTGATGTTCTATCCTTGTATAACAAGGATTTTGACTGACAGTTTAACAATAGTACACTTTCTATCCCATATATTCTAAATGATTATTATTACAGTACAAAACATTTTTGCATTTGCTGTATATAGATAACATGTACACTTCTTGTGTAATAACATCCAAGAAGAGAGGGTTTCTTTTATGTCTTAAAGATGATGACAATTAATGAAGGTTCTGTCTGACACTTATAACCAATGTCAAGGATTGCTATTGTGGTGCATGGTAATGTAAAAACTATTGGGTACTTAGCTCCCAGTGAAGGATCAGCATAGCTCTTGACACATGCTATGTGGTGGATGAAATAAATCTCCTTGGAGAGCAATAGAAATATTTCTTGAACTGAAGAGTATCCTTTCTGTCTTATAATCCCTCTTTTCAGCTTTGCAGTTCTTTGCATCACTGTATAATGCAGTTTTCATCTGAAAAATAACGGTTTAAAATGGTACCTATTAATGCAACAAATTTGCTTCCTGTTCTTTGCGGTCAACATTTCTTTGCTATGGGAGCTAAGATTCTTCTCTAGAAGCATAGCTAGAGATAAGGAGGGTACTCAGTTTTACTTATTTGGGTTTCATTTTCTTTTGGGGAGACCATCTTTTAATAAATTTCCTTCTCATTTTAAAATTTCCACTTGAAATTCCTGGCGTTCTTTATCCCTTTGGTTGTACACAGTACTATGGACACTGCATGTGCACTATAGGACCTTGGCCTTGTTGAACCTCATACAATTGACCTTGGCCCATTGATCCAAACTTTACAGGTCCCTCTGCAAAGCCTTCCTATCCTCAAGTAGATAAACACTCCCACCCAGTTTGGCATCATCTGCAAACTTGCTGAGGGAGCATTCAATCACCCCTTCCTGATCATTGATAAAGATATTAAGAAAGCTGGCCCCAGCACTGAGCCCTGGGGATCATCACCTGTAACTAGCTGCCAGCTGGATTTAACTCCCTTCACCATGACTGTCTGTGTTTGGCTGGCCCAGCCATTTTTGTACCCAGTGAAGAGCCTGCCTGTCCAAGCTATGAGCTGCCAGCATTCTCCAGGGGAATGCTGTGGGAGATAATGTCAGAGGCTTTACTAAAGTCCAGGTAGACAGCATCCACAGCCTTTCACTCATCCACTAAGTGGGTCATCTGGTCATGGAAGGAGATAAGATTGGTAAAGCAGGATCTGCCTTTCATGAACCCATGCTGGCTGGGCCTTTTTGTGTGGTTGTCTTGCACATACGGTGTGAATGCACTCAAGATGAACTGCTCCATAATCCTCCCTGGTATCAAGGTCAGGCTGACAGGCCTGTAGTTCCTTGCATACTTGATCTGTATGTAAATAGGTATGGCATTGTGAAGAATCCGGTTGCCTGTTCACAGAATCAGAAGGTTGGAAAAGATCTTTGAGATCATTGAGTCCAATCATTCCTATTGTATGCTAAACCATATCCCTAAGTACCTCATCTACCGCTTTTTAAAACACATCCAGGGATGGTGAATCAACCCCCTCCCTGGGCAGCCTGTTCCAGGTCCTGACAACTCTTTCAGTGAAAATTTTTTTCCTAACAACTGATGTGAACCTGCCCTGGCACTGCTCCTACATGAGCTTTTTCAGTACTTTTGGGTGGATCCCATCCAGCTGGGTAGACTTGTGGATATCCAGGTGACATAGCAGGTTGCTAACTGCTTCCTCCAGGATTTTTTTTGGGGGGGTTTATTGTGCTCTCCTTCCCTGTCTTCCAGTTCAGGGGGCGCAATACCTTGATAGCTGGTCTGTCTATTAAAACCTGAGGCAAAGGCAGCATCAAGTATGTCAACCTTATTCTCATGCTTGGTGGCAATGTCCCTCCCTGCATCCAACAAAGAATGGAGATTCTCCTTGTCTCCCTTTTTGTTGTTAAAGTGTTTGTAAAAATATTTTTGTTAACTCCTACAGCAGTGGCCAGATTGAGTTCTAGCTGGGTGTCTGTCTTTCCATTTTTCTCTCCGCATGGCCTAACAAGGTCCCTGTACTCTATCTGAGTTGCCTGCTCCTTCTTCCTAACGTGGTAGGCTCTCAATTTTTTTTCCTGAGTCTCAACAAAGCTCCTTGTTCAACCAGGCTGTCCGCCTTCCCTGCCAGTTCGTCTTACGTTACACGGGGACAGCCTGCCTTTAAGACTTTCACCTTTAAGATTTTCTTCTTGAATGTTCAGACTTCCTGGACCCTTTTGTCCGTTAGGATTGTCTCCCAGTGTTCTAAACAGGTTAGAGTCTGCTCTCCAGAAGTCCATCAGAGGTTTTCCTCAACCCCTCCTATTCAGAAAGAATCGAGGACTCTGTCATTTCAGGGTTGCTAAACCAAAGATGGCCTCCAACCACCACATCTCCCACCAATCCTTCTTTGTAAACAGCAGGGCCAGTGAGGTACCTCCTCGGTAGGCTCACTTACCAGCTATGCCAGGAAGTTATCTGCCATATGCTCCAGGAATCTCCTAGGCTGTTTCCTGTTTAGTGCGTTGTATCTCTAGCTGATGTTCAGTAAGTTGAAGTCCCCCACAAGAATAGGGGCTAGTGATTGTGAGACTTCTTCCAGCTGCTTGTGGAATGCTTCATCTGCCTCTTCATCCTGATTGGGTGGTCTATAACAGACTCCCAGCAGGATATCAGCTTTGGCTTCCAGCTACTCCTGTTTGTTGCCCATGCTGCGTGCTTTGCGGTAGATGGACTTGAGATAACGTTATTTATTTAACTCTGACATTGGCATGCCACCACCTGTCTGTGAAGACAGGCTGAGAGAGTTTGGGTTCTTCAGCCTGGAAAAGGCTTCAGGGAGACCTTATAGCAGCCTTCTAGTACCTAAAGGGGGCCTACAGGAAAGATAGAGAGGGACTATTCACAAGGGCATGTAGTGATAGGACGAGGGGTAATGGCCTTAAGCAGAAAAGAAGGTAGATTTGGATGAGATATTAGGAAAACTTTCTTCACTATGCCAGTGGTGAGACACTGGAACAAGTTCGCCAGAGAGATTGTGGGTGTCTCCTCCCATGAAGGGTTGAAGTCCAAATTGTATGGGGCTTTGGGGAACCCGGTCTAGTGGAGACTGAAACTGAATGGTCTTTGACATCTATTCCAACACAAACCATTCTGTGATTCTATATTTTTTTAAAATAACTTTGTATTTTGTAAGGGAATTAAAAAGATTAACTTTTTAACCTCATTACATACTATCAGAGTTACTTTGGTATCTCACATTTATTCAGTACAATTTTATTTTTCTGTAGAAGGACAAATTCAGTTTATGTTTTATCCATTGACAGGATTATTTATTGGCTTGGAGCAGTGATGGTGATATTTCCTGCAAAGCATCTTTAAAAAATATTTACCCTGTTACTGGTGATGCCAATTCAAGTCTTTGTCAGTTTTAGATATAATACTAGTGCTTCCCTAGCAGTGATATATGATGTGAAGGAAGGACTAAAAGTAATTTGAGAAATAATATTATCCAGTTAGGAAATGATCACTCAAAAAAATATTGTAGTTTTATCAATATAAACTGCTAAGTTTTAAAGTGAAAACAACTAAAAAAAAATTCCGTGATGTGGAATTATATTGATCTTCACATAGTTCATTGCAGTAATGCAAACATCTGCTATTTAATTTGAGAGAGTACTAATGCCAAACATTGGTATGGGGGCCACCTTCTAGAGGTTGTTAAAGCAGACGCTTTGCTGACCACTGGACTGTTGAGATTGTAGATTGAGATTAAGTTCTAGTTTCTGAGCAGGATGTGTTATACTGGTACAGAATTGTACCCTACCTCCTCTCAGCTGACCACATCTGTCCATATCTCTTTTGTTTAACACAGTTTTTCTTTCCCTGGCATCTTTCCTCATCTTGCTTAACCCATATCCTTACCTCACTTTCTGTCCTGACTTTGTCCTTCATGAGCAAATACCAGTCTAAAAGTGTCTCATCTCAGTTTATCCACCTTCTGCTATTCCCCTCTCCCCCCTCCCTTTTTTCCCCCTTCTTTTCCATCTGACCTTTTGTATCATTGTTCCAGTAGCAGTTTTCTGTCTAATCTACCTAATTGTCTTTGGTCTTTCTTCCCTCTTTTATGCTTCTCTCATCTGTGAACTCTCCGTGCTCAATTAGTGAAGGAACAAAAGGCAAAGAAGGAAATGTTCCCTTGCTGTCTGTTCTTGTCTTTGGCATTGTAACAGCCTGGAACAGAGGCAACTACAAAGGGCTGGATTAGCTCCTTCATATCCAGTTTGGATTATACTCAGTAGGGATATTTAAGAGACTTTTGCTTTTGGAATGAACTTTCTGCTGAGCATATGCAAAACATAATTTGTGGAGATGCACAACTTGGCCAAAGCTGGGAGAATTTCTGCAGGGTTTGTGAAAGCACAGTACTGAGTATTGACATAGTTCATCCCATGTGCCTTATTTCAAACCTTTGTGTTAAATTGTGATGAGGTTTAGGTTTTTAAGTAAAACATTTTCTCAGTTGGAGTAAGAACAAAACATTTCCTATGTACTTCCTATTTTTGAAGTGGATGCAACATTTTTCTTGACATCCTTATGTCTAATTTTTTTTGTGGTTTAACAAAAATTAAAAGTGTAGTCTGGGACCAGCATAAAAACAGGCCAGACAGAAAGTAAGGGTTTGTCACTTGTGCCGTTGAAATACTAGAGCAATGTCTGATGTATGTAAACATTTTCTGCACAATGAGCAGGGGTTATAAATATATGTGTGGGAAGAGTGCACACGTTTGTCAAGTCATCTTATTTTTCTAATTTAAAAAAAAATAATTAATCTCCTTAGCAGAGACATTTCCTCTCAGAATAAAGACCTGATTCTAGACTCTCATAGATAATATTTAATTTGCAAGATAGTGTAATGAAAATATGTTAATAGCTTTTTCAATAAGTTAATAGCTTTCAAGTTCATACTAATTAGTTTGTTAAAATATTCTATTGGTAAAATACTTCTTTTTTTTCCCCCCCAGTAAAAGTTAAAAATGGAGCACAGTCTTAGAGGACCATCTTACCAATAGTAAGGGCAGAACGGAAAGTAGTATCAAAATTGTTAGGAAAAAATAATTAGCAAGTGAGTGATGAAGGAAGCTGCCATAATTGGCATCAGAGATAACTTCCTGTCTTTTTTACAGTGGAATCTCAAAGAATGTAGGAGTGCATCTTGCAGGAAAAAAAATTAAATGTTCTTGGGAACGAAGATGTGAAGGCAGACTTCTCATGGTGGCATACTTGGTCCCAGGTGTCTTGCATTCTTGACTACCTGCAGTGGCAGCTGCAGTAAGGGTGAGTGATACCCTACTCTCTGTCCATCCTTGATGGCCATGGAATTAAAGCATGCATCTTCATACTGAGAAGATAATCTGCATTCCTCATTTTCCATGTCAATGCTGTATTGTTAGAGTACTGAAATACTTTGTTCAGTGAGGTTTTTTTGGGTTTTTTTTGTTTGTTTTGTTTGGGGTTTTTTTTTTGGGTTTGTTTGTTTGGTTGTTTTTTTGGTATCCTTTGTCCCCTACATCCTGCAACTGTAAAATCCAACTTTTTGCTGCTACCCTCTTTTTTGGCATTGTTTACTAGTACCCATAGGTACTACTAGTACTCCCTAGGGCTTTCTAAAACAGAACTCCTTATATCCTTATGCATTCGGTCCTCTGATATCCTTTGAATTCCACTGCAGTTTTCACATTTCTGTCTCACATCCTTTTGAAAACATATGTTTGTAGTACCTTCAGCTTCCTTTTACTTCTGTTAGCTCAGCAAAAGGCATCACGTGCTCTGGCTTATTCCAAACAAAGCTTGTGCTTATTCCAAAGAATGAAAGAATGCATGTTCTGTATGGTCTTCTGGCTGTTGTCAAAGTGAGTATCTACAGTCTCCCTGCTCTGCCATCAGTCATGGAATTTATAGAGATTATTCCCACCTTTCTTTTCCCTTGCTATCTCCAATTACTGAGCACTACAACAGCTGTAACATCTTTGGGAAGGCAGTTGCTCTGAAATTTGGTCAAACTAGGTCACTGGACTAAAATTTAATGTAATATAGTTGGTGAGATGATACAGAATTGGGAAATTTTAATTTATTGCAAACCAACATGAATCTCTAATCACTATATTGAGTGGGAAGCAGACAACAAGTAATTACACTCACACTTTCACAAGCGTCTGTGTCCCCCACATGCCCCAACTGCACTTATTTTGCCGTGAGTTGTTCTCACTCCATGCAGACACCTCTGGTGTGGCAATGGTCAGCCAGAATTTTAAGGTGGTTTGTGTGATGGTTTCTGCCTGCCAGTCCGTATCAGTGGTTCCTGTGTAGATCACCTGTAAGCCACAGTCCCTTAGAGGTGTCCCTGCTCTGCTGTGGCTGCAGTCCTTCAGCCCTGCTGTGATTTGCCCAGTGTCAGCCCCTCAGGGGTGTCCCTACTGCCTTTTGACTTGATGTTTCCCATCCCCATCAAGTGTGTCTCCAGCACCTCACACCTGCTTTTGTCTTTAGTAGCTATGCCTGAGCAGAGGTGCCATATGCTTCTTTGGTAGACTGAAGATGTTTTCCATATTTTTTATCTCATTTAGGGCTGGCACATGGCAGACCATGACCTCCTTCAACACAGACCATCACTGCAGCTCCTGCTACTTAAAGTCATAGTATTTTAATAAACATATTAACAGCTAAGTAAAATAAGATGAATGGGTAGGCAGATAACATAATGTGTACCTCTTGTTACAATGTACGACAGTGTACTGTACGATGGAGACAAAAGGATACTAACTTTTCCTCTGCTGGTTTTATTTTTCATAGATGGCAAGATATTTTCATTATCATTAATGGTATGAATGAGATTCTTACCATGAAGGAAGAATTTTTACAGGGAATTTTAGTCTTCTAAAGGCATCTGATATAAATGCTCCTTTTTGCATGGTATTAGGAAAGACCAGCAGAGAAATTACATTTGAGGTCCCGTGTCTTTTATATTTTTAATTAGTGATTCTTCTTTCTTGCAGTACAGCTGCTATAATTCCTAATTAAGCAATTAAATGTACTCATTGGGTAAAAAAAAATAATTTTCAGATTTACATTTAGTTCATAATCCCTAGGAATATGAGGATCTGGTCAACATATGAATTTTCTTGTTAAAATTCCAGGTTTCTGTTCATTCAGACTTTTCTCAAATGGCCTACTTTATTCTGACTAATGTAAAACTTCAGAAAATGTACTCACTTTCTTTAAACAGAATGTCTTATTTTTATGTTGGTCACACTTGGTTAGGTCTCTTTGCTTTTATGTTTTTATTCCAATAGCATTTTTCTTCTTGTTCTGGAAAATAATTTTCTGGCTCCATACTTGGTTGAAAGTATTTCTTTCTGTTGACCATCATAAAATTTCAGCATGTTTTCAATGATTTAATCTTCAGGCCTAACTCTGTATAATTATCAATTTCATGTGAAATGTGGTTTGGTCAAACATGATACTGTTTTACCTCAGTTGTAGGAAATGTGTAGAATCCAATGTGGTATAGAACCTTGATTTCTAAAATATTTTTATAACAATTATTGTTTACTTTAAACTCTGTTGGTATTCTACAAATGAGGTAAAATCCTGCTCACTTGGGGAAAAGGATGAAGCTGTAGAAAATTATAAATATTGTATTTTCACTGTGAGTTAGAAAAATAATTTTACTCCTTACAGTCTTTGTGGCAGTCATGAGGTTGTGGAAGGAGTTGAATGAGGCAAAGAAGTTTGTATAGCAAACAGGGTTAGAATTGTACAAGGAGTTAAAATTTGTCTTGGTAAGCTTCCAAAAGCTATATCCTAAAGGAAACCATGTTGTTAGCATGTTACAGAACCTTTAACCTGTAGTTAAGTCTAAACTTCTAATAAAAGTAAGAAAGCTTGCCCTTTTCCTCAGCAGTTCCTTGGGGCTAGATTTTAAACTTTTTGATTCTGTTTAGTTGGTTTTATTTCAGTACATATTAACTTACATGGGCTTGCTTATTATGACAATTAGGAAAAAAAAGTGATGAAATAATGTTGAAAGATGAGGAACAAATGAGTATTTTAACTCATGGTAAGTGCCAAAATTTTCAATGAGGTGATCCCTTTTTAACATTAGGGGTTTAATTTCTCTTTTATTTTCAATTCATGTGCAATTAAGATAATTTCAGTTCTGTGTAAATTATCAAAGTGATCAAAATAGAGTTTTGCTTCAAACAGATGAAGATTCTGAAAGAAGCAAGCGACAAAGTCGCTTGATTGGATGCTAATTTTTTGACAGCAAACTACGTCATTAATAAAATACTATTACTGCTTATTTACTATAAGCAAAAATTTCTTTATAGCAATTCTTTTTTTTTTTTTTTTTTACAGCTTTATGGTTTCTTGTTATACAGTCTTTCTACTGTGGAGTTCAACGCATATTTTTTGTCCATGTGTTTCTCCATAGGCTTTGGGTTTACTGATTCTGCAAAATATTTGCTAAATTGGATTAATATTACCTTCCTCAGCCCACTATGACTGAGAGAAATGAGAAAGCTTATTTAACTAAAGAAGTTTAAGAAAAAAGTTAATTGAAACTTACAGAAACTTAGAGAATTCTGATTGAGGCTCTTGCATGTGGTAGAAGACTAAGTGAATCAATGCATGGTAGGTGAAGTTAGGCAGATTTAGATAAGATTTAATTTTATAGTCAGGGTACTTAACTAGTGGAACAAATGGTATAGGAATATGATGGGCTCTTTAGAGCCTGAAGTCTTAAATTGGAATTGGAGGTCATTTAATACAATAAACTGTTGCTTTAGCACGAGTTTATAGATTTAATTTGGAATCATATAATTCTGTTGTCTATGTTATTCAGGAGGTCAGCATAGATGATCATAATGTTTTTCGTAGCCCTAGGTTCTATAAATCTCCCATTTGAGCTCTTAGTCATGTGAGAAAGGGCAAAATGCTGGATTAGCAAAGAAGGTAAAAGAACACAGTAGAGACGAACATCAATGATACTGTGACAGAAGACCTGTCATTTATTTATTAGATATCTGCTCAGAAGATGTTCCCTAGGTATGGCACTCAATTAGCTAATGGGAAGAAGGTGGTCACATTGAAAATAAGAGTTGGAAGGGGTTTTAAAAACATATCTGCATGGTGCAATGCAAAAGTAATTAGCCTATATGCAGTGTGCTGCTAATAAAGTTAATCTGTTATTAGGATCGAAGTTAGTGTTTCTCTATAGTATTTCAGTAAGCCATGTAAATACACTAGCTGATTTTGTGCTAGTTCAGTTATCTCTAACATTAACATTGCATTGCATGGTCTCAGTGTGCCCTTGGAGTTGGATTTCTTTGAAGGATTTTATTTTTGAGCAATTTCTCCTGATTGTGCAAGGAAGAAATGTGTAATGCTATTTTATTTCTTTTGGAGCAACTGCATGAATATTTTGCTAGGGAATTCTTGCTTTTAACTGGAGTTCAGTACTTTCTCAATTTTTGTTCATCTACTTCATATAGTAGCCTTTGTGACTATGTTGTCTCTGACAGAGGCTTTAACTACAGATTCACAGATTCACAGAGTTGGAAGGGACTTCTGGAGATCGTCCAATACAATCCCCCTGCTAAAGCACGATCACTTAGAGCAGGTTTCACAAGATGTGTCCAGACAGGTTTTGAATATCTCCAGAGAAGGAGATATTCAACATCTTTGGGCAGCCTGTGCCAGTGCTCTGTCACCCTCAAAGTAAATTAGTTTTTCCTCATATTGAGATGGAGCTTCCTGTGTTCCAGATTGTGCTTATTGCCCTTTGTCCTGTCACTGGACACTATTAAGAAGAGCATAGTCCCTTTCTCTAGACATACACTTTTTGGACATTTATTAGCATTAATCAGATCTCTTCTCAGTCTTCTCCAGGCTAAACAGGCCCAGCTCTCCCAGCCTTTCCTCGTATGAGAGATGCTCCAGTCCTCTAATCATCTTCATAGCCCTCTCCTGAACTCTGTCAGTAGTTCCTTGTCTTTCTTGAACTGGGGAGCCCAGAACTGGACACAGTATTCCAAATATGGCCTCACCAGGGCAGAGGAGAGGGGGATTATAACCTCCATTGACCTGCTATACTGTTCACCGTGCAAACAGATATGAAAGATGAGAGTGTGAAGGGAAAAGAGGTTGTTGCTGGTACTGACATCATTGAACAGTGTTTCAACTTCATCCAGTATCATTCTTCCATACTGAGAAAGAGCTCCTGTCCTTTGTGAAGGTGCTTTATTCTGAACTGGAAGTCAGTGGTAGTAGCCATTAGAATCAGCCATTGAGCCTTCAAAGAGGAGGCAGCTGTCAGCTGCAAGAAGCACATCTTTTCAACCAACCACTACCTCCTCTTGGAGACTTGCAGCAGGAGTTGATAGTCAGCCAGCTTCTCAACCACACGTGCATCTGCATAAAGCTAAATGTGAATATGGGATAACGGGTGTTTTTAATCAGTCTTCTGAAAATAATAATGATAATGATAATGATGATAATAATAATAATAAAAATGATGTTGTCTTTTCCAAGTGCTGTATCATGTATTAGAGTTTAGCTCTGTATTGTGTAAGGTCTAGCTGAGCTAACAAGTAGCATATCGCTCTTGGGTGTGTCTGATGTTTCTACCCCTGAGACTATTTCCTAGAGCTGTAGGAGGTAGCTTTGCCAGCTGATGAGGACAGCTGAAACTCCTCTAAAGCTAGTAGTCTTGCATGCATGTGTTAATCTGGATAAGTTTAAAATTAGATCTGTGAGATGACTCATATTTTGATGTCAAAAGGTATTTTTTTTCTCTTCTTCCCAACTTACTGTTTACTTGGTGAGATCCAGTGCTTGCCTTTGGTGCTGCTTAATGCATTCTCCACACAGTGACAAGATGCACTTCTACTATCAACTGTTCTTTTGCTTTTTGCCGCCAACCTGTTGCAGGGTGGTCGGGAGTGGGGGTGGGTGGAGTTGGGAGGTTGCTGTTGGTGATGGATTTAGGAACGAACAATTAACAATTCACCTGTTTTAATTTAAAATGTAAAAAAAAAAAAGTATATTCCAAACCTAAAACTTTCTCGTAGGCTCCTCAGTCAAAGGACAAATAGCTTGAATACTCAATGTTAAAACTTTATTTTCAATTTTAAATAAGTTTTTAATTTCCCAGTTACATATATAACTAATACACATATATTTATTTTATATGGGTATGATATTTCTGGGATTTATACATGGAATTCATGGAGGCATTTATAATTTCTGTGTTTTAAATGGCAACATTTGTTTTTCCAAATATGCTAAAAATGAGCAATTTTCAATAAGTATTTAATCTTATGCATGCAAAGTCATAGACTTTCTGCTATGTTATGTATGTTGTATTTAATATTTTTTTTCTTTCCTCATCTTTCATAAGCCATCATTGCCATATTACATGGTGCTTCTCTCAGAATGATTCCTGGAGTACATAATTAGCAGTATACAATAATTGGGAATAAGTACTGTTAAATAGCAATATGACTATTTTACCTAGTTATTTTGCTGTCTTTTACCCTTCACTTGAAGAAATGATCAATTAAGTCAATTAATTTTGATTTTTAATTTTTATTATTTTTTAGTTTATTTGGTATTTTTGTAGCAGTTTGGTTTAATAAACTTCTTGTTAGTTTTGGGCAGATAGTAAAAGCTTTTCTATCTGTATTACTTTTAGGACAATCACAAGTTTTATTTTAGGAGATCTAATGTTTCTCTTTTTCAAACATGATAGTAGAGGTAACCTTGTTGTATACCTCTTGTCAATTTTATAATATTAAGTTGAGATTGTGTTCTGGATTTTGTCATTAGCCACATTAGTCACATAGCACATATCTTTTTGATACCTTTTTTTTTAACTTTCAAAAGGGAGTAGGAAATAGGTTTTACCACTTTCTCTTGGATAAAACAGATTTACATATATAATTAAGTGTAATATTTTGGGTATTTACACAAATGTGCAAGGCGTTTTAGAATTTCTTTGTGCCTGTGTGTGCTTTGCACTGTTCGAGAGGAGTATGTAACATTAATTTACACCTAAAGTTAAAACAAAGTGTCTTGAGATCTATGGAAATATCCCTGGTTTAAAAATACAGTAAGACTGTAGCTACACCGGGAAATGGTATATCCTAAATTTACAATTATATCTTTATAAGTCTATGTATGGGTATTTTTATTTTGGAATATGCATGGCCATAAACACACTTACAGGGATCGAAATCTATTGGTAAATTGCATTATGCAAACAAGTTGGAAATACATGTGCCGTGTGCCATATGCAAACTGCTATCCACTATGCCAGGGAAGGATCTAAGGTGGCCTATGCTAATACATTATTTCTCCCTCTGTGAATTGAAAAGAAAGAAAAGTGGAAAACAGTGTAAAGAACTGTTAACATTGCTATGAAAAGTAAAAAGCGTCAATTATTTTTTTAAATTTCACCTGTTCTGCAGAGAGACAATCATTACTTGTTTTTATAGAACTTAATTCAATATTTTGAAAACTTTTCAAATTGAAGCCTTTATACTTAGGAAACTTAAATGAGTTAAATAAAGTGCAACTAAAAATAAGTAAATTTCTTACTTTTAGATACTCTTAATAACACATGTTTCTTTTAATGAACAGCAAAATAGGGCAATTATGGCAATAACAGGACCCTTAAACATTTAATGTACCACCTCTGGTTAAAAAAAAAAACCCAAACCCAAGAATCTTATAGGTGCTCAGCAAGGTGTGACTGTGATCTGACAACTCTGCTCATTTTCTCAAAGCTGTAAAGCTCTATGTGTAGGATGGAAATGTCTGAAAACCTTTCAGACTTTATCAGACTCCTGCTTAAAACCACATTCACTTGTAAATGTGAAACCTGATGCTGTTTCTCTATGATGAAAATACAATAGCTGTCCCTCATCGAGGAATGGGGTTTTTTCTGATTCTTTTTTCCAAAATTTAAGTAATTCTATGGATTATGACGATATAGAAAAGAGCTTTAGGTGAAAGGCTTGTAATAATGAACGCAGTCCCTCCTCCCTGCTGCTTCCTACAGTATGTAAATAAGACTTGTAAACAGCCTAGAATTTTATTGAGTGGTGAGGTTAAGACATAGATACTACTTACATTATCATTGTAGGTGAAAGAAACTGTCATTGCACAATTCAAGAAAACTAGGTTGAGATTTTACAGAACTGATTTTCATCAGTTTCTGAGATGTGCATAGTTTGCCACAGGTTTTAATAAACTGTGATTTCACAAATACAAGTCATTCTAAAAAGCAGGAGCATTGAGATGAGCTGCATACCATTTTGAAGCTGCTTCTGTTCTCCTAATGGTACCCTTTTATGAATGGTACAGACTAGCACAGCTTGAAAACCGCTGGTGTAAGAGAAATTACATGGTTGGGCCTCAGAATTCTCTCTTTTCCTTGTTGTTAGTCTTGCTATGAACATTTTCATTCCTAAGTAGGATTTGCTCTGCTAGTCTTAAATGATGAGTAAAGAAAGAGTGGGACCTTTGGAACCAAACCATTTGGCACTGGAGCTCTGTGAGGATTGCTTAATGTGTGGATTGAGGACATGAGACAATTACAGAGTAATAGACGTTACAGATGGAAATAGACCTGTTAGGTCATCCAGTCTGTCTCCTTACAAATTCAGAATTATTCCCTGCAGAACATTTTCCAACATTTTGTCCAGTTTGGTTTTAAATATCCCAAATGATGGAGATTCCACTACTTCCCCTGGGATGCTTTTGTACTGCTTTGCAGATCTCATTGCCAAGTAGTTTTTCTTGATACTCAGCTGCAGTTTTTTCTTTGTTTTTGTTATTATTTCTTGTAATATATTTTTCTTTTCAAAAGTAATAATTTAGTAATTCTAAAAATCAGTCATATAAATATAATGTGTAATTATTAATATCACATTGCCTGTGTTGTCTCTTAATCCTCTGTAGTGAAATTTTGTATTTTAATTTTCAAATATTTTTCTTTACATGTCAACATTGCTGGCTTTCGAATCACTTCTGTTGGCCTTCTCAGTACACTTCCTTAAACTTACCAGTGCACATGAACACCTTTTATCTGTTCCTGGTGGGCTGTTTTGGTCTTGCATAGCAGGGTTTTAGTAGCTTATAAACTCATGTTGTTGCATTAATTTGGGGGTCAGTGTTTCTTGATAATTAGCTCTTTTTCCACTTTTTTTTTTTTTTTGGTGGTGCTGGGGTCAGGTATAGTAACTCATAAGGAAGAACAGCTATATGTTATCTTTAAACTTAGTATAGACACCAATTCCCACATGCATTTATTATTTGAATAGGTGATTGATTAATTTTACTCAATCAGCAGTATGACTAGTAGCTATGCAGCTCTTGAAATACTATTGATAGTTATATGACATTAAGAACTGTATAGAAGTTTTGTTGTGAAGTGTCATTAGGGAGTGGTGGTCAGGGCAGTTTGATATCTCCTAAGCCTTTTCATAGAAGTCATACAAAGTTGGTTTTGTTATATTTTTTTCATTGTCACTTTGTTAATCTGTCAAAATCACAGAACATTAGGATTTGGAAAGGATTGTCAGGCCTGTTGTCTTACAAAACCAGCCATGATCAAAGAAGCCAAAGCCTTGTCTGTAGCACCAGTCTCTGAGCCATGTATTTACAGACTGGATCCTTTTCTTCCATCCCATGTCATCTCCCAGAATTGGAAGGAGTGAAGAGAAAATAACTTCTGCCCCAGACTCACCAGCCATCCCAAAGATTGAAGTCTCTTTTCATTCCCTTCAGGCTACAGCATACAGCTTACTCCCCCTGCCTGGAAGATGAGCAACAGGTAATAGTCTGATGTGGCACCAGGCTGGGGAATTTCTCAGTAGTAACCCTGATTCAAGCTCCAGGAAGACTACAGACCTCCCTATGATGAGGATCAACCAGCATATTGCGGCCTCTGTTCCCTTTGGAAGTGTGTCCAACAACTACAACTTTTATCTTCTTCCTTTTGGGAGAGGTTATTATATGGCTGGAAGGGCTATCTGCCTCTTGTAAGACCTCAGGTATAGTTGTCCTTTCAGCCATCTCATTATCAGGGTGGCCACCTTCTAGTAGGGCCTCATATCTGTTTCTCAGCAGAACCTGGGAAGGTGAGGCAGGCAAGGAAGGTGCTCACCTTCTGCCCTTGCCGCAAACCTGTCTCCACTCATGCCTTTCATTTAGGCTTCTGCCTTCCACCTTCCTGATATTTAACTTCTAATAATTAAGAAAGTGGGAGTAATGATCTGGCTCCTTTAACAGTTTTTGGACATTGTGTTCTCACAAAACTGTTTTGCAGAGCTGTTAATTAGTCTGTTCTGAAAGGATGATGTCTCCATGGACATTTTCTTGATGCAGCTTGACATAAGTAATGTTTACATTTTACTCTAGTCAGGTTTGAGTTTCATATGGTTAAGGATCCTAATACCAAACTTGTTTTCATATTACTTGAGCACAAAATGGGCATCTGTGCAGAAATCAACAGGTTGGTTTACAAGGATTCCACCAACCAAGCCCATACCTCAAGAGAGTCTAAATTAATCTAATGGTGTTAATCTGATGCCGTTGATCTTTGTGAATTTTGTATTAGTGAGTTAGCTATTTTGAGTTCTCTGACTTAGGCACAAATGAGTGAGATATTTAGTTTGAATGGCAGGCATTAATTTTGTATATCTCCAGTTCATATGTGTAAAGCTTAATTTAACTCTACTGGGAACACTGGAGTCTTTAGTATGATTTTCAGCCAAGTGAAAGTCTTTTCAGTGCAGTTGATAAGGAGCAAGCTTTTCTTGAAACTCAGAAATAGGTGTAGTTGACCATGCCTGAGGATGTAACATGAAGCATGGATGCCCTTTACAATACATGCTATTTAGGGCTTACATGACATTAGATTAAAAAAAATTGCTCAGATTGTACTCCAAATCCCGTAAGGGAAACTGATAATCTGTGCAATGCCCTACTAGCAATAATACCTAGCATTATCCCATGAGCAATAACCACGGTCCTACATCAGCCTTTTTTGTAATGTAACCTTCTTTAAAAAAAAAAAAAACAAACAAAATCCCCCCCAAAAAATTATTTGGCATTCATCTCAAGTAGCATACCCAGCCTACCTCCTCACTAAAGAGTTTATTAAATACAGAAATGGAAGGTAGCCAAGAACTCATCTGTGTTCTTTGAATTCTATGCTCTGGAGTTCTCAAGTCTAAGTGGTGACCTGGGACATTGGATAGCTGTGGCTACCTGGATGGAGGTAAGTATGACACATGTTAACGATCATACTGCTTCTAACACAGCAAGGAGTATAGTTCTCAAATGCACAGTGCTTAACCTTCTCAACTCTCCTGGTAGCTACTGAGTTGGGACCATGGTATTTACTGCTGACTCTCCTGTAAAACGGAAACCAAATTCTTCTGTGTTAATGTAGAAAAGTTAATTGTAATAACAGGCCTCCATTTTGTAGTCACCTGAGTCAAACTGTGCTCCATTCATACCCTTAAAGTAGTTTGTCATGTCTCAAAACTAAGAATAAAAACATTGGAATTCTGACTGGCACAACATGGGTCTTGTTTCCCTCCTGGAAACTGAAAGATTTGAAGGTTTTTGTTCATACGCGCAAATAGGAGATACTGAGAAGAGTTCCAGTATCCTTACAGTAGGCAGCACTTCATTTTCTCTCTGCTCCGTCAACCAATTGAGAAAAATCTTTTTTATTGGCTGTTGTGGAGTGCTTCAGGAAGCTTTCTGCTCTTTCTGGAATAGTTTTGTGTGTTTGCTATCACAGTAGTTGTGTTCAGCATCTTTGACGAAGATAAGGCCACCGGCTCACTCAACCTATATGACAAAAGTCTTTAATGCAACACTGTAAAAACAAGTAAGATGTCTCTTGAACTGCAAATATCCTGGAATGTTCCTACTGCGTGGTTGAATATATCCTTGAAAATGGTAGCTATTATAATACTTCTGTTACCTTTCCAGGACCAGTGTGGCATCTTTGCAACTGATTGTATACACATGTTCCATTTCTTTCTGTCTTCTGAAGTTATGGATTTAAGAGTGAGTTCTCTGCAAGCTTGTGGAGAAGGGGTCTTTTCTACCCCTTCCCTAAAACAAGTGGAAATTTTCTTGGATGTTTCCTTGCATCTTCAAGGCCATAATTACATTACATAATTCCTATGTTACTTTATAACGGGATGCTATAGCACCTAAAGCAAGTTTGAAGATCCTCACTAAGTTTAAAGGACTTATTTTTGTATTTGTTGTTGACAGCAAGATTATTATTATTAAACAGTTTGCTGATCATATCCTAATTTTCAGTGATGCAGTCAATATAAAGTTTGTAATTTCTCTTCCAAAAACATGCTGCAATTCAATACTCTGGCTGCAGTTATCTGTGGTTGGAATTTCCCTTGCATCCTGAAACCAAAACCAGTGCAGTGACCCAGTAAAGCATTTTGTATATTTGTTTCCTCCTCCCATTACCCTGTAATTTCTAATTAAGGGGCAACTGGTAGTAATTGGCCCTTATTCTTCTGTCACAAGTATGTGCTTGCACTGTGCACATTTGAATGTAAACTACAGCTACTTCAGTGATACTTTCTTATCTACTTTGTCTCCCAAAAATAATGATTTTGGTTTGTCTTGTTGAACACGTGACCTTCTGTAGGAATATCCAGTTACTCGTAAATATATAATCAGTTTTGGACCAGATCTTCATGTTGATCCTTTAGATGGCTGGTACAGCCATGACTGACTTGATTTTACCTATCTCTCTGATCTCAAACCCACCCGCAAACTGGAAGTCATAGGAGTAATGTGTTATCTGAGGCAGATCCATCCTGATCCATCATGTGTGCCAGAAATGTACATCTGAATATGGAGAAAGAAATGAAATCTCCATGTCATGTGAGTCTTGTTTGAAAGATTAAAAAACTGCAAACCAAACAACCAACTCCCCCATAAAATTCTGAAGTGGAAATTGCAGAGGTGTACCGAGAAAAAGTGAATTAACTTGCCACCAATTTCTATAAACAAGTATGATGCATCACTTTCTTACACCACAAGCTTTAAAAGAGACTTCTAATATGCAACAATCACAGCTGTCAGTTATGCTTTGAACCATTGCAGTTTTTCTGCAAATTTACCTTTTCCTGTTCTGACTCATTGGCTTCTCACATCCACTGTGTTCCTTCTAAGTGAGCTGCAAACTGCCAGCTTCAAATGCTAGGCAATTTTCTTGCTGGAAAAGCCTGTGTGTCTGTCAGTTCTTATTTAATGGGGCACAATTATTAACCTTAATTATATATACAATCCTTAATTACACTCAGGTGCAATTCTGTCTCAAATTTCCACATCACAGTGGACCTGATTTGTGATTCTGTGTGAAACTTCATGAATTCTTCATGATTGTTGTCTTGTGCTTTATTTAAGGACTGGACTAGTTCCATCCCTTTCCAATTTAATGCAGTCCTGTAAGCACAGAATGCTGATATCCAGTGCAAAGTGCTTGTGTCACATACACTGTCTCTTTTTTCTCATCTGCAGGAAACAGCCTGCTGTAAACAGCAGACAGTTTTCTGTATCAATAAGGAAAACAATTTAAGGCTGTAATTTCATAGTTAACTTCAAGCATTGTTTGCTGGCTTTCCCTTCGACACAATAGCACAGAGTAGCTTGCTTAACTGCCTAAAAGTCCGGGAAACTTAAAATTGTTATTCTTCACGTGGACACATCTTGGCTGCTGCAGCACAAGGACTTTCTGGAATGCTTTTTAGAACATGAGGATTGTGGGATATTTTAAGGTCGTACATCTATGATCAGTTTAATCTACCACATATATGTTCTCAGTGTGTCCTCTCCTACAGAGTTTCTTCTTCTTTGGGTATTTTTGGGGAAAATACCCAATTAGCTACTACTTGCCTCCATATTCATGTTATTATTCATGTAGTTTAATATTTTGTAGTAGGTTACATCCAACCATGTCCTTGCATCTCCTCTGTACCCTGTTTATATAAGGAACGAAAGAACTGATTAAAACTTTTGTGTAATTGTGTGGCAAATAAAACAGTACTATATGTATTTCTTCCGCCTCTCAAATATATTAAAATTTGAGAAACTTGTATATGTTTGTTTTCTATAATATAATCTGAAATCTTGGAGCAGTGTGGTTAATGTCCCTGACCATGCACATCAGAAAATAAAATGCTTTTAAGTTTAGTGGTGATTGTGGATCATAGAGGGATTCCTGCACCCTTTCCTATGAAAAACATAATCTCCATTCTCAATATCTGGAGCTTAAAATCCATAGGTGGAAGTTATTGTTACTTCCTCCTCACCTTTGTTATTGTTTATACCTTTTTTGCATTGAACACTGGAAAGAAAAGGCATGAAAACTGTGTATATACTTCTCATTTTATATTTTTTCCTTTTTTTTAACCTTTTCAGTTTAACGGGAAAGTGTTAAAGTTCCATATGAATATATGTGAAATAGTCTGGTATTCACAGAAATTCACAAAAGTGGTTGCACTTTTGAGTCCCTACCATGGAGACTGAAGTGTACTTGAGCCTTGTCCATCTGCTCCATCCTCATAATCTGTATCTGGCATAATTATCAGGTATGTGTTCGCATCTATTTACATAAGTTAGGTTTTGGTGTGCTATTAATTATTTCTGTTCCTTAGAACAAAACAGAAAGTGGGCTAAAAGGAGAGATTTTATAGATATTCCAGAGAATGATCATCTTTTGTGTCTAACTCTATTGAATTATTTTTTAACCTGAGGGAATTTTCCCAACACATCTTTTCATAACGCTGTGCACATAATTCAGAGCTGATTTTTGTAAATCTTGGTACTTTTTCCAAAGATGGAATTTGATAGGTCTAATTTACAGTGGATGAATATGAAAATAAAACCAGAATTTCTTGTGTTTTCAAGGATTTCTGAGATCTTCAGTAACAATGATGACTTAGGATGAATAAGCATGTGTATCTTAGAAAGTGGTTAATATACAATGTTTTGACAGATTTTGTTTACTGGAGTTGCTGGTGGTTGGTTGTTGCTGTAAAGGTTAAAATAGTTATTTTAATGTGATTTGGTGAAGAAATCTGTAATTTCTCTGCAAGTTTTAATTTCTGCTGATTTTTGCTGGTTTTTTCTTATTAAATATATTTCTTTTGAGTATTCATTAATATTGGGAGATGAAAAGCAGAAAAAAATAATTTGACCTTTCACTGTTGAAAGCATAAATATTTATCATTTTCTTCAATGATTTTTACTGGATTTGAAAAGGATTAAGTGAAGAGTGATATTGAACACCTATAATATGTGGCCTTTTGACCTATGGTGAACTGTAATTGTTCTTAGTTAAAACCCTTCCACATTGTTTGTAGGGATTTCCAATATAAATGTAGCTAGACTAAAATGCACCAGCACTTTCCTACCATCTGGGAAAGATGGCATCCTTTTAAGGAGAGCTGGATTTGAGTGATAGGAAGCATGGGACAGAGAAATTACCGTGCTAATGAGTTTATATCTTCAGTAGTACTGAAGTAATTCTACCCCATCTGCTGGCCCCAGATCAGCATCAAAGGTGATCTCGTTAGCAATAAAAAATAGTAAATTATTGGTGTTGGTTATTATCAAATATTTTTGGATCAAGTTTCTGCTCTAAAGTTAATGCATGAATATAAACCGGAACGATGATTCTTGGTCAGAAGTGCTCAAAAAAGTCAAGAACAAAGAAAGGCAAATGCTCCACCTGTATCGTGATGGTCATTTGCACCCAACCTGCCCACACAGTCTGTAGTTTGCCATTGGTTATTATCTCCCATGAAGCACAATGGGAATGGCTACTTGGAGGAGTGATGGAAAGGGTTGTCTGCTGCCACCAGTGTTATTCATCTACCTTGCATCAGTTGCTGAAGTTTGATATGTTGTCAAGAAAGATGTCAGCCGAAAACTAGCTGTGGGCTGAATGAATTACTTTGAGGAAGGCACTCTGCTCTTACCCATTTTTTTTGTTGTTTACTACTCAGTTATGGGAAGGGATTAGATATTTACTGTGCACGCACAGTACAGTTGAACTTTATAAATCAAATGTTGTCAAGACTCAGTGAATTTACTGTGCATTTGCAGATTGACTGCTGTGTGCATATTTGTGTAGAGATGTAGGCAGTGGGACTCAAACCTGGGGGAAGGTAGGATGTCAACTGAACTCAAACTTGCCACTTAAATCTTGTTCTAGAAGAATATTACTCTTCAATATACTCAACTACAACATTAGACAGAAAATTTTTCTGCCCATGACTGACTGCTCTGCAAGGGTTCTTCTCCTCAATCCCACTGATTTACTCCACTGCAGGTGTTTGGCTGCCACTAGCAGTCCATCTTTATTTTAATGGGAATCCTGAGCTTGTCCTCTTTGGTTCTAAAATATGCAAAATACATATAGCTTCTCAACCCTGATATTTGACAGCACAGTTTGGCTTTGAAACTCTTATTTATGCTTAGTATGCTGTAGTTGTTACACAGTGTTCAAACATACATATTTTATTGACTGCATATCCCTCCAGTATAGCACACTCCTCAAGTAAAAGTTAAAAAAACCCAACAAACAACAAGCAAAATTCTCAGTGATCATGAAAAATTACTTTTGATAGGTAAAATTCTCAAACCCATGTGTGCTCCATAGTCCACTTACCTTCTCATCTAGTTTCCAGAGGGGCCGTTTTGCATGTGTACGTGTTTAGTAGCTTACTTTAAAGTACTCTTAAAAGAGCTCTTGGGTACTACCTGCTTAACCCTTGATTGTGGATGAATATTCTGTGAGTTGGATTTCAGTTGGACTTTTTGAAAATGCTTTCTGAAAAGAAAATATATTTCCCTATATTCAGGGCAAAATGATAAAGATTTTGTGTCAATAGGTTCCATAAGGAAGCTGTTAATCTATGTAGCTTTTTTAAATCTAATATAAGGAATTGAATTGTATAAATGTTATGTATGAAAACAGGTAAACAAAGTTAGAGTAAGCCTATTCAACACATAAATGTTTCCTGTTATGTTTTTTTCATGTCACAGATACAAAGGCTTAAGCAGTGCACTCTGTTTCTTCCTTTGAATCCCTTCTCCTTTCAATATGTACATTATAGTTTAGTTGCAAGAAAACTGGAAAAAACTAAAATTTAACAGGATCCTAGGTCAGTTGGAGGGAATTCTCCTTCATGGGAAGTATCCAAATGATTTTAAGGTTGTGCATTGAAAAATAAACATATTGAATAATTTGAAAAATCAGATGTAATAATTTAAATAAAGGAGTTACTACAATACATAAGTTCAGGGGCACCATTTTGAAATTTTATGCAGCCGTGATTGTGGCCTTTTTTAGTTTATAGTTCTATACATTTTCCTGTTAATATACAGTTTTTATGGAATTGTTATAAAATTGTGCATCAGTCATTATTACAATTGCTCTACGTCTTAGTTTTGTGTAAAAATCACAACCAGAGCTATGCTATCTATACTGTAGTTTCAGTGCTGTCTTCTAGGTGAGGTTATGTTTTTTTACTGCTTGTTAAAGTCAAGCAGAAAAAAATCATTGATATGTGTCTGTACCAAATCCTTGTACACACATCAAGTGGAAATAAATAAGATAAAATAACCCCAATCCTACTAAGAGAAATGATAGTGCTTGATAAAGTCCTTGGGAATTGCAATAGGTACAAATAAACCCTCGAGTCTTGGAAATGATCAATGGCAGGTAGGCAGTCTCCTTTTGGTTATATTTCTTCTATTGTTCTGGTATGGACAATTACCATGTCAAAGGACTTAACCAACTGCTTTAAAATGTCATTAATTTCCTTAAATGAAATGTATCACAGGAAATAGCTCCAGTGCTTAATTTCAGAAGCTTGGATAATATACTATGGACCTATCTTGGGACAAGCAGTCCTCTAACATTTTGTTTGCCCTTGAGATTTAGAAGGAATCATATCTATAGTATTCATAATAAGTAGCAATTTAACCAAGTTCAAATTAGATGTGAACAAATGGATTAACAAGCACCTCATTAAAATTTTAATTTCCATTTCATTTATCACTTTTAATAGAATCAACTCTGTTTCAGGGTGGGGGAGGATTCATTTTCAAGTATAACATTAATTTCACTTGTTTTTATCAATAGCTTGATTTTTTTTTGCTGTAAAAAATACTCTATATAGTTTCAAAATATCTGACCTGCACATAAAACTAATGAACATTAAAAAAATGAGGAAAATCTAGGTTGATTTAGTGGATATTTTTAAAGTACTGAATGTTACAGTAGTGTTGTCTGTAGTATTTTCCTCTAAGTGCTGATGTGTGCTCACATGTAATGACTTTAAGAAGAATAAATGAATTTAAAATAAGCACATATTGGGAGTTATTTAAATAATTTCACTGAAAATATCAGTGTAAATATTTCAGAAGTAAATTCTGACTTTTAAACTTTACATTCAGATTCGAACTTCAAAGTGATATAATAAAGTACTTTGAATTCCTTGGATAGCATGTATCATAAACGTGTGCAGAATTTTCATATTTTAATGTTTTCTTTCAAATAAAGCTATTCTAAATCTCCAACTTGAATATATCTATTACTGAAGAATGACTTTGTAGAAGAAATGCATGTCTCAAGAATATGTTTTATTAACATATTTATTTTCAAGGGAAAAAAAATAAATAAGAATATAAGAATTGGATACTGTGGTGGTTCATCTATCCTTTGAAGTTCCTGCATTCATTTGTGATGTGTTTCAGGTGTCAGGTGCCACCTTTTACTTGCAGAAGTATTTTTCTACAGGCATGTTTTTCCCCAAATATTTACTTCATGCTCTTTTCCATTTATACTGATCACTGAGAGAAACAGAATAGTTGTTTAAGGCCCTTTTTCTATGTAGCCCCAATATGAATGTCAAATTCTTAAGTCTTTATGAAATAGGAGATTGACATCACTAAATTTTTACACAGCATATGAGAAAGCAAGTAGTTTTCACTGTAATGGCAGGCTGTGTGCCTGAGAGAGAGAAAAGAAGAATGGGAATAGCATTTCAGGCACCTGCAAAAATTTTTCCAGCACATGCTTTTTGGCAAGAGAGAAAAATATAATATGAACAAATATCTGAAAAAGAATCCAAAACAAAGAAGTATGTTGCTTATTTAAGACTAAGAAACATGTTAGGCTTCATGGGTTTCAGTGCAGGTCAAGGCTAAACAGGGTAATAATCAGGAGTTTATATTTTGTTTTTTAAAAACGTGATTAAATGTACCTTTTCTGTAATATTTTAATCAATTTGATTTCAGTTACGGTGCAAAAATCTAAAACTGAAATAGGTACCAGAGCATTCATTAGGATCTTTAAAAAAAGAAACCACAAAACCAAAAAAACCAACACCTCCAAGGAGCAGATTAAAAACAAAGCAAATTGTTCTAAGAGTTACCCATCTACCAAGATAAAACACAAATAAGATGTTTCTCACAGTTTTTCAGTTTTAGTGATTCTGAGAACCCAAGAAAGCTGTCTTAACTTCAGGAAGATGTTCCGATTTCACGTCTGAAAGATAAAGGAAGATTAAAGATACCGAAACCTTGTGTGGGTGCATACATATATGCATGTGGTAGTGCTTTTGGCTTGCTGCCGAAAGTGGCTGACTACTTTTCCGAGAGCACTGCATGAGCAGGTTAATGAGGACAAAAGGCTGTCTGGATGTAAGTGATGTATGGGGTCAGATTAAATATGTTTCGAGGCCTCTGCTGTTCCACTGCTTCAGCAACCTGACTTTCTCTTCTACTAGATGCCTTTATGGGTTTGAACTTCTGTTTGGCAAATGAATAACTAGAATCCATTTTTTTTCCCCTCCAATCTTCTTTTTGTTCTTGAGAGTTTTGTTTTGTCTCACCACAAGTTTATCTTCTGTGTAATTATATCTCTGGTATAAAGATGTCTAATTTCATGTACCTTGATGTCACCCTAGGTCCGCAAATTCATTTATACCATACAGATGCAGAGCTAATTTATAATAGATGCCATTTTGTAAATCATACCTTGCTGTACTATTTTATTAAGTAATGTTTTGACAGGTTCTAATCAAACTTTTCTTTCTAACTTGTTGGAGACAAAAGAATGTGTCAAGCCACTAAAGGGTACGTTTTAGTTATTAAGCTAAATTAATTCTAGTAATTGCTATGAAGATAGAAGACTGAAGTACAGGCTAAGGTTAATAAAGATAATTTAGACATTTTATTTATATATGTATATACTTTTCTGTTTGTGTCAGGATTTACATTTCCCAAAGTCCCTGTTTAGTATGGATTTCTGCTAGTGGACTGAGTATAACTGAAGAACAGGCACATAGCTGGAAAAATACAAAAATGCAAAAATAAACTTTTTTGCTCCTTTTCCAGAAGGTACAGTTTCCTCCTGTAAAATGAAGTCACAGTTTATTGAAAAGATGTCTTGAAAAAAAGCCACTAACAAAAAACCCAAATAAAACCAACCCCCCAGAGAAGAACAAAAAGGGTCTGCTAAGCTCATTTGGCTGGATATTTTCAAAGAGGCAGTACTGTCTTTATGCTGCTAAAAAAATCACATGAAAAAAACCCAATCATTTAAGGAAATGTCTGTCTTACAAAAAGTCAGATGCAGTGAATAAGCATTTTGGTTCTGTGTATTTCTGTTCTGTGAAGTACCAATACACAAGATGATGATGAAATACTGTCATCAAAAGCAAGTCTCCAACACTGACAGATATTTTTAACATCCTTGTGATTGAAAGACTCAGAGCACTTTTCTTTTTGTATCTTTTTAGTGTCTTAATCAAAATGTCTGAGGTACACAGCTGAATGCTTACAAAAGTCTAGCTAGTCTCTGGGGGCCTATGATGGCTTGCACATTTGTGATGTTATTTGACGTATTATATATTAGGCCATTTCAAGCATTGTTCAAGTCAATAGACAGTTGAAAACCATAGTGCAAAGTGGTTTTTAGCAAAAATTCTAGTGAAAAGGTTTATTCCCACTGAAGTGAATAAATGGCAATAATATTTACATAGAAATGCTCTTCTGATTCCTGCTATGATTTAATCTTTAGATTTTGAGACTGATTGCATAAACCAGTCTCCAATTTGGAGATTATCATAGAATCATGTAATGATTCAGGTTAGATAGGACTTCAAGAGGACCTGCTCCTTTCTCAGAGCAGGTTAGGCTGTTAATCAGACTTTAGTCAGTCAGGACTTGAAAAGCTCCAACCCTGTAGTGGTGCAAGGGGTTCTTCTTTCCCAATTGCAGGACTTGGTCTTTGTCCTTTTTTAATATCTTAGAGTTTATGTTTGGACATATCACTAGTCTGTCCAGGTCTGGCTCTGACGGGCAGCCCCAAGCATATCTAACAATCCTCTGCAGTTTGGTGTCATCTGCAGGCTTGATGAGCATGTAGTCTGTTGGCTCCCCCGGGTCATTGGTGGGGATGTTAAAGAGGAGAGTCCCTCCCAGTAATGACCCTTTAAGTATTCTACTTGTTGCTGAAATCCAGGTAGAGTTTGCACATTAACCACTACCCTCTGTGCTTTACTGTTCAACCATTCTTTTAATATGCCTAGTTGTCCATGCATCCAGCCTAACATCTTCCATTGGATACAAGAATATTATAAGAGACAGTGTTTAAAGTTTACTGGTTAATAGTGGATCCCAGACACAGTTTAAATGTCCTGGTTTAAAGAAAAATGTTGATACTATTCATGACTTTTCCATTGTTTCTATCTGATATGCAAAACAATAGCCATTTTTATACAAAAAAATCTGTCTGAAACCAGATTCTTTATAATTTGCAAGTAAGCTCTTTAGAACTGCTGCATGACTGCTTGGAAAAATGTGATAATTCTTTCTTGATAGAGATCATAGATTTGGGATATATTTTAGTATGAAACCCTCCAGCTGATCCAATATGTGTTTAAAAAATATCATCTGATATTCACATATATTGAGTTTGGAACATTCCACAGCAGACTAGAAAACTTTCTGACATGAAAATACATGCAGGAGCAAGGAAGATATTTTCTTACAAAAATCTGAAAAAACTGTGAACTCTGGCAGCCTTTTGTTGCTGTTGTTTAGCCATCTGTTATTACTTTTAAAACAAAGGTGTTAGGACTAACTTGCTTTTCACCGTATCAAGGCATTTTATTTCCTGCATATTTTTAATCTGTTTTACTTACCAGATTTTTTTTGAAGGTCTGGCTTATATTTCTTCTCTTGTCAAGGAAACCTGTGTTGATGAAACTTAAATTTTTTGTCTTCCATTATGGCAGAAGTCCATTAAAATAAATGCATCATTTTGACCTGATATTCATGGTACTCCATTTGGATATGCTAACAAAGATTTCACATGCTCTCTTTATGCCAAAATGGATGGCCTTATGATTTCATTTTGATTAGTATGCTACTGTGTGTTTTTACCAAAGCCTTTTTTCTTTCCATGTGGCAAAACTCAGACATGTAGGACAACCCTTCATAGCACGTTTGTGTAGAAGTTCTATTTTCAAGTCTTGTACAGATACTTAAAAAACAAGCAAGCCAGTAGGGTTATTTACCTTTCTATAAATCATATTGTTTTAAGTTGTTCTGTACAGGTATATTCAACAGCCTGCCCTTTTTTGTCAGAGTTCAGCAGTTTACTAAATGAATTGTGGCTGAAAAAGGAACTAGATGATGGCTGAGATTACTCTGAGCTTTGTTCTTGTGTGTACACAAGCTATATAAACTTCCAAATAAGAAACTTTGAAATTCAGAAATTATTTGTGTACCTTTACTGTGATGCTTACATATAGATATCCTGACAGTCCAAAATTGGGTTATGAGACCCCCACCTGGAGTACTGTGTTCAGGTCTGGGACCTGCAGCATAAATAATTTAGGGACCTGCTTGAGTGCTTCCAGAGGAAGGCCATAAAGATGATCAGGGTGTTGGATGACCTTCCCTGGAGCACCCTCACAGACCCTCACAGGATGAGAGAGTTTGGGTTCATTAGACTAGAGAAGAGAAGACTCTGGGAAGACCTTACAGCAGTCTTTCAGTATTTAAAGAGCACCTACAGGAAAAACGTGGAGGGACTCTTTATCAGGGGTATAGTGATAGGATGAGGGGTAATGATTTTTATGAAGAAATTATTTACTGTGAAGGTGGAAAAAGCTGCCCAGAGAAGTTGTGGGTGTGCCTTCCCTGGAAGTGTTCAAGACCAGGTTGAATGGGGGCTTTGGACAACCTGGTTTAGTGAAGGGTGTCCCTGGCCATGGGAGGGGGTTGGGACTAGATGATCTTTGATCCAACTAGATGATCCAACACAACCCACTCTATCATTCTACAATTCTATAATTAGAGTTTTTTCAACATTTATAGTGTTATAGTCCTATATGTAGTTCTATTCTATAGTACATGCAAGGTTGATACTACTAAAAAAGATATTGAGAAAGCAGTAGAATTTGAAGTCTGTCACAGTCATTGTTCCTGTCTTTCAGATGATATAGACATAGCAGCTGGTTCTTCAGCTCATATGACTGCAAATTGGAAATGAGTTATTATCTATAGCTCAGCCTGTATTAGATGAAACTGTTTGCTATCATGGAGCTTTTCATAGAAGGTGGCTAACATGTAAGCAACTCATGCTGTAGTACACTGATATGATTAAAAACAGGTTTTTTTTGACATATTTATTATTCATTCTTCTGATCTCATATTTGTTAAAACAATTTTTTTTAAATTTTTTAATTTTTTGAGTGGCTTTCAACATTTTACCTTGGTGTTGTGGTAGAAGAGAGCATTAGTCTTTGATTTGTAATTGTTGAAACCACTGACTTGTTGAAAAGCAGGTACTGTCTCTGTAAACCTCCCAACATTGCTGATTTTTGCTAGAGGCTGTGAACCCCTGAGAGTGGCTTCTGTGATGACCTGTCCTGTGTCCTGGCACTTTTCAAGGCTGGATGCATTGACAAAAACCTTCAAGTCCACAAATACAAGTTAGTGGTTTTCTTTTCTCTTGAGTTTGTTTTCTGCCAGTGATCTTTCTCAGGCTGCTTAGCACTTTTGCTTTCTTCTGCCTTGCAAGTCTTGACAGCCAGGGTGGTGGGGAGCTACTGATAGAGACAGAAGAGAAAACTTTTGACATTTGAAGTTTTTTAAATTATATGGAAGCATGGCAAAATAAGAGCGAAGAGCTTAAAAGGGTCTTTTAACAACATGTTATTGGCTATGTTGTGTGGCTATTTAGGATTTAGTTATTTGGGACTGCTCTGCTAATGTAAAATCTGTTGTTTGGGTTGTTCAAAGCATACCAGTGAACACAGAAATTAACTAGGAAACAATGGAAAATGATTCTTTATATAATAATGTACTTAAAACATGGGGAAACTTACTGTCTTTAACAGGATTCTCAGTCCTCTCCCCAACTGACCTACACTTTGTCCACTGTAGCAGGACAAGCTCTTCAAGGCTGGCAACACTCTTCCTGTTGTACCTGTGTGAATAATCAGAATAGAATTGAAGTTCTGTTGGGTGAAGTAGTACAAGAAGTATAACAACTAACTGGAAAATAAAATCCATTATAAGAAACTTAATTCACATCTTTGTGTGATATTAAGAATGTTAACTCAGAAAGGGTGGGTTTGTACATGTTTTGAGTTAGGCATTGATCAAAATACATGTTACTGAGTAATGATGCTACTGATTGTCCTGCAGAATGTAAGTATGATATAATCAATCATGTATTTAATGAAATGTCTGGCAAATATATTAAAACAGAATTTTTTTTTTTTTAGTCTGTAACTTGTGATTTTTTCATTTGAGTTCCTGTGAGAGCAGTTGGCCTGTAAGTAAGTTAAAAACAATCTTCATCTGCTATTACAAATATTTAAACTTCACAGAAGAGCTTATTAAAATTATTACTATTGTGTGAAATTCCATATTATATTACTAATTTGCTCTCTTTCATTTTATTTCCTATAAAAAGCAGTCTTCTAGTGTCTAGTCTAGCAGCCTGTGACTTA
Source organism: Gallinula chloropus (assembly GCF_964237585.1). Taxonomy (NCBI): domain Eukaryota; kingdom Metazoa; phylum Chordata; class Aves; order Gruiformes; family Rallidae; genus Gallinula; species Gallinula chloropus. Next base: position 33,065,765 of record NC_140086.1, on the reverse strand, counting down.
ATCACTAGATTTATACTTCCTGTCCATAGTGTTGAAAGGTCAGTGGAATCAAAAAACATTGCCTTTGGCCATCCATTATGAGTCATAGACCTATTCTCTTTTGTTGAAAGCAACTATCAAACTATCTAAGAGGTATTCCTTTCAAAGTTGCAGTGCTTACTTTGTTTCCCTCATAATCAGTGGAGTAAAATCTCCCAAGAATTTGGAGCTTCTAAGCAATTTGCTGAAACAGCAAGTGATCTGACTGACCTTTGCTGCCTATTTTGCCAACTCTGAAGAAAAGCTTTTAAGACAGGCAATGTCAGGGTAACATGCATCAAAATTGTGTATTTCTTTAACTTTAAAGAAAGAATGTTAGCATTTGAAGTATCAGTCACTAAACATTATTTGTAATTTCAATCTTTTACTTGAAATGTAATCAATTAGTGAGTTATTTCCTGAAAAAAAAAAGTAAAACAAAGTAACAAAAAGGATTTTTTTAAGAGATTATTAAGAACTTGGAGGAACACTTGGTGCCAGTGGTCATCAAGTTACTATATCAATTTTAATATCTATACTGTATGTACTCTGAAGTAATATTTGGATGCTACCTCTAAGCATGCCCTGTAAAGAACATTCTGCCAAAGTGCAGAGTTTAATGCTTTTATCTTGGAATACGTGGCTTGTATGCCAATTACCCGAGCGCCTAAGACCAACGTTGAATGTACTAACTTAAGTACATTGACCCTTGCACTCCAACCTTCTGGGCACTTCTGGTTTACAGCCTTAACTGTCCAGGGACTATATAACAGTTGAAACAGGGAACATGTCAGCTTTGCAGTAGAGTGTCATCAGCATCAATAAAAGGTGCAGGAGTGTAGATCAATGGTAAACCTTTAAAACATATACCTACAGTCCCCTGCCCCAGTTTCTTTGACAAATGCTAAAAGGTTTTGGGTGCTATTTACTACCTTTTCTGGTTCGGATTTTGGGGGTTTCTTTCCTTCAGTTTAGTCATCTCATTCAAATGATAAGACCAAGTGAGAATCTGCCTTAAAAAAAAAAAAAACCCTCAGAACTCTTTCTCCTGTTGTTACACTAGGGTTTTGTCATATTACAGTTTGAGAGTAAGATTTCTGCTTTCTAATGGAATGTCTGAGAAGTACAGCTACCTCATCTAACTTTGAGCCAGATAATGTGAAAATATCCCTCCCAACCTGAATTTAAAGAGAAAATACACCGGAGGTGTGTTTCAGACTCTCATTCTGCTGAATACACTGCTTGTTCAATGTTAGCAAAACTATGCTGTTCTTAATACTTCTCTCATTTAAGTGTGCACTGTGATTTCTTAGTAATATTGTTTTATGTGGTATACTGTTTTTGCATGGTTTACCACAAAGAAATAGCTTTATGTCAGAGTGCTTACTAAACTGCTCACATTTTCTCCAATTTATCCATGCTCTGTTAAGTTTGTTAAGTCTCTCAGACCAGTAATATTAGTAGAATTCTTAGAAATAAGCATTTATATGAAGTGAGAATTAAAACCATTGCATATATTTTCAATTTGGGAATCAAGTTAGGTGACGGATTTGGGAAAAATCCTGAAATCTTAACTAGAGTAGCATCCTGACAGCCTTGCATTTTAAGGACATGCTAGTCTGTATGTTTAAAACAATATTTAAAACTCTAGGTAGGGCCTGTTTTGAAAGGGCTTTCCTCTATAGACTTTGTAGGCTTTAGTGTGTAGATATTTAAATTGTCTCACTGGATTACAAACTCCCAAAGAGAGGCTAGTATTGAAGGACTAGAATCATAGAATCATAGAATTATAGAATCATAGAATAGTCTGTGTTGGAAGGGACCCCTAGGATCATAGACTTCCAACCCCACTGCCACAGGCAGGGCCACCAACTTCCAGGCCTGGATCTATACAAGGTTGCCCAGGGCCCCATCCAACCTGGCCTTGAACACCTCCAAGGATGGGGCATCCACCACCTCTCTGGGCAGCCTGTTCCAGCACCTCACCACTGTCTCTATAAAAATCTTCCCCCTAATATCTAATCTAAACCTTCCCTCCCTTAGCTTCAATATTATAATAAAGCATGTTGTGATTCCTTTTTGGGTAATATTCTCCAAGCTTCTGGCAATTAATATCTTAGTTACAAGCAGTATTACAGTGTTTCATAGCCTTTAAACTTTTGTTCTCTGTTTTTCTTATTAAGTTACTTTTAAACCTGTAAGACTCTATGTATGTATTGGTGATTATTACCATGCTTCTAACATTATGGTACAAAGAATAGTATTTCCTTGCTTTGAATTATTTCTGTGATTTTCTTTAAATATTTATAATTCATTTGTTACATAAAATATGCTGTATAAAATTTTCCTTGCTTTCTTTCATCATACTACTCATGACTGTATAGGTTTTTGTCACATCTCTTCTGAGTTGACTTTTTTCCCAGATGGACATCAAGTTTATCTCTGGCTGTCTGGAAGCTGTTCCGTACCTTGTTTGCCTTTCATTTGCATTTCATAGGATTAGGTATTGTTTTATGATTGACAGCAGTAGGTAGCAGAATCTAGGAACATGGACAAATGAGTGCTATAAGTAAGAACTACCATACCAATGGATGAAGCCTGTTAATTTCAATGTTCTGCTCCAAAAGGGATCATAAGAGGCCCTTGGAAAGGAGAAAAAAAAACACCCTTTGATGCCAGCACAAACTCTGATTTGGGAAGAGGAGAAGTGGGTAAGACATGGTATGTAAGAAATTTAGGGCATGAGGGAAGGAAAAGGTAGAGTTCAGAGTGAAGAAGAGGAAAGGAAGATCAAATGGGTAGAAGTGAGAAGAAAGGGAAAAAATGAAACTATAAAGACAGAAAAGGTATGGTGAAATAAAAATTACTCTAAGAAACTATGTATTGAACAAGATCAATGACATAATTATTGAAATAGTAGAATCCAGAATATAGACAGTTAAGTACTAAGCACTTAAGTACAGAAAATTTTAAGTGCTAATCCGTCTAAGTACATAAAACTTGAAGTCAGGAAACATTTAATGACTCAGCCATAAATCACTTCTCTTCCACCAGTCTCAAACTTGATGGCGCTGGGAAATGCAGCTTTGCCCTTCCAGTGCCATGAAGAGGTGTTCTGACCTTTATGACCTCAAAGTTATATGGCTAGTTTGACTATGTTTTGCACATTTCTTAAATTATTAGGTTCAGGGATGTACCCATATAAGAATTATTACTGACTTTTTATTTACTTTGAAAATTAGCAGGAGGAACATGCACCTATGTTTTTTATATTATTAGTATATTTTAGGGGAAATATGTCTCATGCTATTGAGTTTATTTCTGTGACATGCTGAATAATTTTGATGCCATCAAAGATTGAACCCTTGTAAGAAACTAAGTCAAAGAATCTTAAGATACAATTTTCAGTTATTGGTGAACACAGTATCTGTAGAAGTCACTTACCACTGATATAGATTGGATGCTTTTAAATGTATTGGTATGTGCTGCTTCTAGAACGGCTGACTTCAGAATCAGAAAGTTTTTTATGAACTAAAATGGACTCTTGTACTGAAAAGTTTTTGCTTCTTGAGTGAAGTTCTAATTTAAGTAGTGCTAAATTCAATGTTTCCTGTATCCATTGAATTTGAACATCTGTGCCTGAGTTGTGTGTGTTAGTTACAGCGTATGCGCTTAGAAATCTTTAGGGGTTCATGAAAATGGAGACATCTTTCCATTTCCTACAAAAAAATTCAACAAAGATTCCTTTATGCATTTCGTAAATACTGAGCTACATGTGATACATATGTGTGATAGGTAGATCTCTAATCATGTATTCATTGAAAGTATTCTGATAAAGAGAAGCACATATGAAAAGTATTACAAAGTAACCATTGTAGGCTAGAACAGGAGGAGAATCATTTTGGCAGATTGAGGGCTTTATCTTTTATGTTCTTGATTGTTGTCTACCACATAAATATGATTTTGCTATAATAGAAATTGTAATTGCTATGATTTTGATTGACGTCTTGGATGCTATTTTCAGATACACAATAGCTAATGATGGTGACAAGGACCCTGGAAAAAATCAAACAGAATTAAGTACTAAGACTTAAAGGATAGTAGAATATTTAACTACTTACAGCTCAACTTGTAAACGTTATTTTAGAGTTTGAAAACTGCAGTTTCTACAATAAAGTGAAAATACTCTAGTGGATGTTGCTTCCTTCACTTTATACTGCTAAACAAGTTGCAGGGCTGACTTCCATAACTAGCTCTAATTTGCGTGTGAAATATCCCAGACCACAAAGAAAGTAGTTCTTGAACTTTCCCTGGTATGGGAGTACTCCTGAATCCACTTTGCTACAACTGGAAACCTCATTTCCTTCTTGTAGTATTCTGTAACATTTCCTGAGAGAGTCCATAGACATTGTCTGGCTTGCTTGAACCTTGATTTAATAGCTTACAGTTTAAGAACTATGTGATGAACAATTGCATTACCAACAGTAAGAATTGAGTTTACAGCTATGAACCAAGTCTCATTAAAAAAAAAAAAAGCTTTATGAAAGGTATTTGGAGTATTAAATGGAAGGGATATCATGAAATAAAATTAGTATGCTTATGCAAATGACCTAGCTATGACTTCATAATTTGTAATGGTATTCAGTTTGGCAGTGTTTACACTTGTTAATGACTTCCTTTATGAGTGATAATTGATCTTGCTCATTATCATATTAAATCCTTGATCATATGTCATTAGTTGGGAATGTAATAAATGGTCTGTTTGATTTTTAGTGTAATGAACTAATTAGACTAATTAAAATCAATATGTGTGCCAATATTAGACTTTGAATCCAAATGCTGCTGCTGTCTGCTGGCTAAAAATCAGCAACTCAGTAAAAAAGTGTCCTAATGCTGATTTATGAGCACTTGATGAACGTGAGTTAGAATAAATTGCTTGTAGTGGTAGAAACAGCATTAGTGAAGTACAAGATACTAAGTGCATTGTAAGGTCAGCACTCAGGGCATACTTACATGTGTAGTTCTGTGGCACCTTTAAACCTTCATGGTTGATTAAATCATTCTTCAGAAATTATTCAGTTTAAATATTGTGAAATGCATAATCAATATTTATAAATACAATATTCTGTGTATATGGCTGGATATACATGCAATTTATTGCTGTGTACATATATGCTAGAATATTTTCTAGCATGTTTATTTCTATAGTCATCTGGGAATTACCAAATTTAGTAATGTATTGTTAATGCAGTATGTTATTTGACCATGGTATCCATTCACTTTTATGTTTATGAGGAACTGTGTTTATAAACCATAAGGGAGACAGGAACACATCCTGTAATTCTGTAATGACTTTTTGGAGAAGAAGGAACTGGCTACAAGGGAGGAAATGGGAATAATATTACAGAATTCAAGATCTTGTTAGTACAAGCAGCAAAAGATTAATTGAAGTCCCTTTGGCTCCAAGAAGAGATTAGAAAAAAAACAAGTAAGGTGATGGAGAGAAGTTTGCCATATTCTCATTTTTAACAAAAATACTTATCAGAGAACATTTTCGTATGCTAAAATTTTAAATATAAATTAAGATATTTTTTGAATGTCCATAGTTTTAAAAGGTCCACCTAGATACCTGATAGGTTCTTAGTGGAGTGTGTGTTTTGGAAATGAATGTACTTACATGCACAGTGTGGTGTAGAAGAGAACATGACATGTCAGAGAAGAATTTAGTATATTATTTCTCACACCTTGAGGATATAATTTAACATCACAAAGTTGTCAGTGTCCCAGTCAGTAAAGCAGAATAAATACTATGTACCTAGTTTCTAGCTAAATAGTACTAATGCTACATAGAATTTTTTTTGTGTGTGTAAATAAGTAAATAAAAGGAAGCGGAGCTCAGAATCGTATGACTCCCAGGTCCAAAGTTGATCCACGAGGTCTTGTGGCTTTTGAGGAACTACCTCTTCCACTTGAGTCACTGAAAATGTGGGTGTTCAGACACTCTAAATTTCAGACTTTGTAAGAATAATCCCTTAATCATCTGACCTAATTTTGATGATGAATATTTTAAAATAGTTGTGACTTATTAATAAGGATTTCAGAAAGGCATGATTTGAAATAGGTGTCAACTCTAATTTAAACAAGTACTTGAAGAAAATCTACAGCATTAATGTAGACTTAAATTGATAGTAGCCATTGAAATTTCATTCTTTTTCTTGAGTTCATAGACAGAAGAACTAGTGTTTCGAATATGTAGTCATGCACTGTACAGTGAGAAAAAGATCTGTTAAAATTGTTTATTTTTTTCGTGGTTGCTTTTAGTGTGTTATTTGAGACACTTAAAGCTTGAGAATAATTCTTCAAGTGTTTTTTCACTTGATAATTACTAATTGTCAGATTCAGTAAAGTCAGTAATTTTTAACAGAAAATGCTTACCTGATCATCATTACCCATGGTATTTAAAATTTTAGTCTTTGGATAAAATCTGAACAGAAGCTTGAAAATTATGTGTAGTAATCTAAATGTAGGAGAGGATGTATTGATTGGAAGCTTCATTATGGTAAGGGCTATGTAGAGTTCTCAGATACAGTGAATATGCATTGCAACAACAGGCTATACTTAGGGGAGTATATGCAGCCTGAATCCCAGAGAAAATACTTTGTTTTGTGCTTGAAGCAGTATACCCTGAGAACATAAATGAGATCCTTTATGTCTGAGATGCATTCAGTATGCATATTATCAGCCTTCTGATCCAAAGCACATAACCAATGTCCTTGATTCGTATAAATGTACTGAATGCCCTGAGGAGCTGTGTGGGTTTGAAACATCTGACAGTTGTTTGTGAGGTGTCATGAGTTCAAGTACCTTTCTTAGAAGCAAGTGGGGGAGACACTTCTGCTAGGGTTTTTCAAATCAATTTTTCGTCCTTCATTACCAAAGTTGAGAAAGCAACCTGCTTGAAATGGGGTGTCTCTGCATTAGTATGGCACGTGCTCCATGTCTTTCTTGAATGAGAAAAACAGAATAAAAGGAAATCTTATGAACAGTTTAGTTGAATCTTGGCCCAACAGAAGGCAAAAGAAATTTAACCCTTGACTTCAGTTTTACTAGACTGGGTGCTAGTATGTATGCTACTACATTGTTACTCTTGCTGTTACAAAATTTAGTGTGTGATTTTGGACTTCAAATCTTCCTTAAAGTAATTCTGTAAAAAGGTTACTGAGAGGTTACTGTCATTGATGTTGTTTTCTTTGGTAGTATTTTTTTTTCTATGTTAAAAAAAGAAAAGGTTTTGAGGTTTAAAATAAAAAAAACCCTCTTACTTTCATTCCTTCTTTCTTTTAGCAGTATTTTTCCTTAGCTTTGAAATAATACTTCACTGACCTAAATCTTGAACTTTCTGTAAGGATGTTTATCTAATTATAATAATTTCAGTATTCTTTTTTGTTTTATATGCATGGTATGTTTTGCCCTTGCACAATACCTTCCTTGTTGGAGAAATAAGGGATTTGCACGGTAAAGATAAATAGGGTGGGGGAAAAAGGGGTAAGAGCTGTATCAAAGTGAGTCAGTGCTGCTTCCTGCTTGGTTGAGGGAATGAGGTGGGAAATTATTTATCAAAGGGGAAAATCAGGAGAGCTTATTGGTCCTGACTCATCTGGGAAGTAACTGGTTTGGCTCTAGAAGCCATACAAATTAGCAGGGACTGAATTAGCTGCCCTCAGTTAGGACGTACCAGGAGACTGCGATAAGGATAAAGGAAAGCTGCATGCCTGAAGGAACAGCTGGGGTTTTTGTCCAGTCAGATTTTTCAGTTTCAAGAGGTAGGGAAAGCACAACTTTGAGGTACAAAGGATTCTTATGCTTTGTCTCAACTCAGAGGAAATGTTGCCTGTGGAGTATCTTAGCAAGTGAGTTTCTGTGCTGCCAAATACCTGTTAACTGGACCTAAGAGCTCTTGTGCCAAACCATGACGTTGGGACTGATATTTGCTGGGAGACCCTGAATTTTAGGAAACGCCTTTTGATCCAGCGACTAGGTCTTTTCTCGGCTTACCTCATAAATCAACAAGGGATTCTAGTGTTTCCTGGCCATGGGTTGTAGATAGTATTGTATTTGGGAACATAGCCTTTCTAAAAGAAAGCCGTAGCCTGACACTTTCATCAGTATTATGTGTCTGTGTCATTCTTGGGTATATGAAGCAGTGAGAAGTCTTGATGATTTTTTTGTTGCAATAACAATAACAATAACAGCAAGACCAACAATATACCCAATGATACGCAGGTCCCATTATCATAGAATCGTAGAATGACCTTCAAGATCATTGAGGCCAACCACAGCCTAACCCCGCTTCGTCCACCTTTCAACCATGTCCTCAAGCACAGGACATGGTCTATTGGTGCAGACTGCCTGTTGCTTTCAGTGGCATGGGCTATCCACAGTACATGTTACAAGGAACAATCAGTAATGGTGCTGAGCCTCACTGCTGTAGCACAGTAGGCATGACTAATCCCTGCACCTGCCTGCTCCATGCATGAAAATGTAAAAGCATCTCAAAAGGGAGCTATACCCCCTACACACCTATAGACACTATCTAGATTTTTTCATTAACAAATGCTTTTTGCTTTCTCTGCTGCTATAGTCCTTCTGGTCCTTAGAAAATGACAGTGGAGACACTCTAAGGGAAAAATCTTACCCAGATGAATGCAGTTTGAAAAAGTTATCCCTTTAAGGAGCCACCAATCCTGTAGACCATGTTCATGGTCCTCTGCCTCAGCTCTCTCTGGGCTGGTTACATCCTCAAAATCATCCTTGAATGCCTAGGGGGCCAAAGACAATATTCATTGCTCTATATGATGCCTGTTGTGAACTTATAGTTGCATCATTTGTAGCAGTTGACCATTATGTATTTGTCGTCAGGCATCGTGGCTGTTGATAGAGGCTGTACAGGAGACGTACTGCTGAGCACCACTTAGACAGACATCACAGCCCAGGACCTCACAGAATTTTGGCTTGGTCCTGCACTACTACAGGACTGTGGTGGAATGGCAGCCCTGCAAGGAGCAGCCAGGCCACTGCTAAGGTCATGTGAGAGTCATTGCCACTTAAGCAAAACCGGTGTTGGGAAGCTGCCAAACTTTGTTCTGGATTTTTCTGCAATATGTCTGCCTACTCTTGTGTCTAGCAGACCCGTTGTCTGCATCAGAAGTAATACATTAAGATATATATGACTGTGTAAGGCTGAGCTACACACACAGGTTTCAATAGTGCCTAGGCAGAGCAGGCGCCCTACGGGGAGTTGTAATACACAACTCAGTCTTGGGCTGCTTTTAAGCTCGTTATCTGTGGGGACACCTCATGGGGAGCTGTGTAGATGGCTCCGACTTGAGTTGTGTTGTGAACAGACTGAAGCAGGCACTTCACAGAACCTGAAAAACCTGCATGGAGCCTTGCTAAGCCTTGGCTTCCTTCCACAAACGTATGTCCTGAGTCCCAATCAAACCACTACTCAAACTGTTTGACAAGCCCTAAGGGTCCGCATTTGGTTTCGATGGGCCAAGACAATGGGAATATGCAAGAGATAGGGCCGGAGGTGTCAGGCCCAGCCCTGCATCCTGTCACACACATCAGCAAAATGAACCAAATAAAAGCCCTGGCATTTGAGCTCCTATTGGGAGCCGTTCTGCCAACCTTAGGAGGAGACCCTTCCCCCTTAGCCGGGCGGCTGGCTGAGGTAACATATTGGGAACCCTTACATGAGAGACAGGGTAAGTGACTATTTGATATGTTTTAAGTGTGTCGTTCTGAGTGACTAACGTATGGGTAATATTTTGTGTGCTTGTGAGCTGTGATCCTGTGTTTTAGGGAAGCTACAGCGGTTGTAATAAGAGTATTTTGTGAATTGCCTACGGGGAGTGTAACCATGGGGTTTGTGACTGCTGCGGATCATCTTACTGTGTGTTGTGTTGGCAGCAGAGTATTTTGTGGATCTTTGTGATTGTAATCAGTGTGGTCATACTTCCAAACTGAAATAGTGAATTCCCCATTGTATTCAACAATAACCTGCAAGTGACGTACTGAATTTGCATTCTGTTTTTTTAAAATAAATTACTATTAATTCTATTTTAAAAACCTGTGGTCCAGTGTCTTTCCGTCACAGACTGTACAGTGCCAACTGCTCAATTTGAGCTCAAAAAATACTTGGTGGCCAGAGTAACAGCTACCTGTAAACATCACATACAGCATATCAACAAGGTCTCCCACTAAATTCTCACATCCAGGCAAAGCAGGAACAAGAACATCTATCCTAAGCTCTATTCTTATATTCTCAAAAGCTGCAGTATACCCTCCAAAATAATACTTGAGGCTTGCAACAAAACTTTCTTCACTGTATCAAGCACAGGCAATAACTTAGTAAAGCTCCCTGACCTGAAAAATATAAGTCAATCAGGAGTCTTGTATCCAGTTACATCCTTTATCAATTCTGAGGTGCTTTAGGCTGATACCTCCTGTCCTCAGATTTAAATCTTAATATGGTCATGGAAGGCAACTGTGCCTGCTGTGTCTTGTGAATTTGGTCTAGCAGATCTCTAGCAGTTATTAATTGTTATAAAGCTGGAGCTCCTGTATTCATATCAAAGGCTGCCTACCACAACTAAATACTACAGTATGCTTTTCCACTGAATATTTTTAGGATTTTTTTAATGCACATGGAGTTTATATGAAACTTCTGACTCCAAAAGTAGTGCAATGAACCATTAGCAGTTTGATAATGTATTAGGAACATTGCTTTCTTCAGATAACTCCCTACTAAAGTTAGTATTATAACTACCTATGTGTAGGAAAACCCCCTCTTAATCAAAACCAGTACCAAACTAATATTAAAATATGCAAGCAATTATTTTCCTTCTAACACACAAAAACTGAGACTATATATGAATCCAAACAAATCTAGATCAAAGATATTTAACACGAAAAGCATATGCTAAATATAAATATCACAAATGTTACCATATACCTGTCTTATGGATAGATGAGATAGAATGTATATAGGAATATAGGAAATATCTATGCAGAGAAAAAATTCACATAAATGGACACATCTCCTTAGATTTAACTGATTTTTGTTATTTACATAATTTTGTTAATTAAAGCCAACCTTGCATATCTTCTTTGCAATAACTTAGTTTCCAAAAATTTATAGGGAAATCAAAATTATTTGTGTAAACTTTCTAATTTGTGGGACCTTTTTTACAGATATTCCAGTATCTTATTAAGTTGTAAGCCAATTATATTCTAATTGTATTTGTAATAGTATGTGATATTTTCTTTTGTATTCGTTCCCCAATGACCATCTTTTTATTGCAAGAACACCTTCTCATTGCTAAAGCTGTTTTGAATAAGAAAGCATGTAAGAAAAAAATACATTTAATATTAATATTTATGACATAACATTGGATTTTAACTTTGATTGCCAAAAGTTATGTGACAGAATCTTTCATAGGAATCTTGAAGAAGGTACTCATTCCACCTTTATGGAGGCATGAAGAACATTTCTTACAGCGTAGAAATGTCCTTACCTTCCACTAAATTTTTTGAACTTTTTGAAAATGGAAAGCCAAATCAAAGACGGATTTTGGTAATCAAAACATAGCTGCCAGAATTAGAATCCTGACTCATACTAGAAAATGTGCTGGGATCTTTCATTCACATATTTAGTGTTGAACTGGTCATTCAAATGATTGTGCAGGTAGACACTGATAATTCAGGAACATTCTGACATCTGGGACTTTATCTTAGTTGCTTTGTATCTCACATTGGTAAAATAAATCAATAAAATTGACATAGTTAGGAAAAATAAAGTGCAAGAAGTGCTCTTGCTACTAAGAGTTAAAGACCTGGATTCACATTTTACGATGTTCTACAAGACAGACTTTCATACTTCAGTGTACAGACACCTAGAGTAACACTTTCCAATAGATCATCATATATTAACATACAACTTGATGTGAAACAAAGTCTGAATTGAAAAAATATAGATTCCAAAGAATCTATATTAGACATGTTTTGGTCTTTTTTCCTTTTTTTTTTTTTTTTTTTTTTTACAGTTGTACAGAATTAGCTTGGAAAGCAGATTTGCATTTATTGACTTTTGGTATCGTTTTTAATTTGCATCTTGCTGCTTGATGACTCCACTTGATGGGTACGGTATGACAACAGGTAATAGATACAATAACAGTAAAACAGTCATCATTACTGCTGGGACTAGAAACCCCCATCATTGCTTTTTTTAGCTTTCCTCAGCTGGAAAGTTTTGACATCTGCTGGTTTGGGACATAGCTGAACAGCTGTCAGCAGTGGGGTAGCTGCTTTCAGCAGCAGTTGGCGGGATGGCAGGGTGCCAGCTTGTACCATCTGTGCGCCTGACATTTCATTCTAATTAACAGTAGGGTTAATTGTTCTGGCAGGCTCAAATGTAGTGTCTAACATTACCCAAGGGAAACATGTACAAGTGCAGGAGTGGCAGGGAGCTGGGGACAGCGTTGCTAACAAACCTATTGAGGGAGAATGGTTAACAACTACTGATGATTTTACTAGCTGGCCACATGCAATAAGGCTGAGGTATTTTTTTATTCTGATGAATTATGCCAAGCCTGTAATGATGTAGAAGAAATCAAGCTTTGAAAGGCTGAGACTGCTGCCTTGGGGCAATTGAGAGGGAACAATTTGCATGTTATTACTGCATATTCATACCTAATTGTGTTAGGCTTTGCTAATAGAGCAGAATGACAGTATGAAAAATCGAGCAACTGCTTTATAGCCAACAAAGCTAGTGTTTTTTCCCTACACTATGAGTGCTGAATGATCATTTAGACATTTAGTTGTTCAATATGACAAGTCTACCATTTGTTAGCTTGACATATAGTAATTTATAAAGGAGTATTCTAATTTTACTTTTAGTTTATTCTCATTTTATACAGTATTCATGGTAACAATTTGAATGGGGATATTCATAGCTATTGTGAGTAGTTGTGATTCAAATAAAACTATTTTGTATTAAGTATTTCTATTGTTTTATGATGTATTAATTTTAATGTTTAAGTAGCTTTTTCAGATGTTAATATAACATAAACGAGAAATTGATGAGAAATCTCTATTACAACCATGTTTCTACATACTGATTTAGCTACAGTTGTTTGGTTTTTTTTTATTCCCAATAAGACCCCTGTTTCTAGAATGTTGGGGTTGCAGGCTGGTGTAAAAACTTGTCAAGTAATACAACACAAGGTCTGTAGATTCTAAATCCAATAATAGCAATATATTCATTTTAGGCTGAATTACAACCCAGCACATAGGTGTAAATGTCTCAAAATATCAAATAGAATGCATTTTTGTCATACATATTTATGCAACAGTACAAAAAGAGACCTGCCTCTCCAGGAGAATTGCACATGAGTTTCAGTTTCGTTGCAAGTTATTCACAATTTACTCTTCCAAATTTATGGAATCTCATTTTTTATTCCCTTCTTTTATACTAATCCATAGACATGACTAATACTCTAGAAAACATTACCATAGGTCACATACATTAAAATCTTAGTTGTCGCTAAAAAACTTGAAATTAATTAACTACCTTAATTTTTAAACGTACCGAAATAGTTGATAGTGATTACAGACATGATTTAAAACTCATGAAGTCCAGTAATTACATTTACAATAGCTTTTAAGTGATTTTGAAATCTGAATTATTTGAACATGTGACAGGCCTAAATTGAGTGGTAAACTGATGGTAAACTTTTCTCAGAGGGAAGTTCCCTTAGTGCATTAGTGTATTGGTTAATCTCAGAAAGAGTAACTTGGATAGAAGAGGGGGAATTAGAAGAAACTGAAGTGGGGTTTCAGTTGATTGTGTGCTTTATTGTTGCAAAATTAAAATAAAATGTTAAAATGCAGTGTGAAACTTGAGATTCAAAACCTCTTTATATTACTTCCTAATTGTTGACTGATGTATGAATCTGGTTATACAAATGTAGTGCTTCATGGAGGAACATTGTAGTGTGGCTAGTTTACCCTTCATTTTGTATGTAGTCAGTAAAAACATTTACACACTGTCTACTTTGTCTATATGCAAAATATTTCCAACTATAATGAAGTTATTTCAACAATATTTTTTTTTACTATTACTGCTATGTTTTATGCAAGGTATTTAAATATTGCACTCTGAAATTAAATATAAACTTCCAGTAGATCACTACATAACTGAAGTGCACGCAACATTGTTGCATTCTAAAACTGTGGTTATTGGTCAGTATTTTTCCTTTTTTCCTTTTTACTTTAATGTGGAATGTTACTGCCCAAACTCTTTTTTCTTTTGAGTGGTGATTCTGATTTACAAAGATGTAGACTGATGTTGTGTCTCTGATTTTACAATGACAGGAAAAGCAATGTTACTGCTACAGTAGGAGTGACCTTAACAAATCTCTTCTGAGAAAGATGTCTCATTGGATAGATTTTTAATTTTTACCTTCTAAATAAACCAAATGAACACAATCTTCTATTTCCTTTCAAAACTAAAAACACTCAACCGGTTATATTTACCTGTCTTTTACAAAGAATGCCACTGAATATATATGAACATCTTTAACAAATCAACATTCTGAAAATGCCTAGAGCTAATGTAATTTATTATGCATGGAAGAAGATGCTAAATATATTGGCCTTCAGCAGAAAATAATAAAATGGTTTGATTAGATTTAATTTAATTATTGTTGTAAGTGAAAATCCTCTATTCTGGCCTTCTCTGTCCTTCAAAGAATTCCTCATGGAAGAAAAGCAGTAAAAAATCTACTTACCAAGTTGAAAAAAGGCATGTCAGTCAAGGCCATTTTGAGGTCTTGTCCACTGATTTCCTTGACTTCTTTTTTTCTTTTCTTAAACTGTAACAGATGAGCTTCCATTCTTTGCCATCTGTACTTTCAGTATATATAATCTGGTGCCTTCCTGACTTCCTGGTGGAAAATAAAGTAGAAAATCTTTCAAGAATTTACAAGACTGAAAGATAAATTAACAAAATGCAATTAAGATTATGGTTAATGTTCCTATTTCAGAATTTCACAGAATCACAGCATCACTAGTTTGGAAAAGACCTTTAAGAACATTGAGTCCAACCATAAATGTCCTCTACTAGAGCATATCCCTAAGCACTTTGTCTACCTGTCTTCTAAATACATCCAGGGATGATGACTCAACCACCTCTTTGGGCAGCCTGTTCCAATGCCTGATAACCCTTTCGGTGAAGAACTTTTTCCTAATGTCTAATCTGAACCTGCCCTGGCACAGATTGAGGCCATTCCCCCTCGTCCTATCAGCTGTCACTTGGGTGAAGAGACCAACACCCATCTCTCTACAACATCCTTTCAGGTAACTGTAGGCACTGATAAGGTCTCCCCTCAGCCTCCTCCAGGCTAAATAACCTCAGTTCCCTCAGCCAGTCCTTGTAGTTTGCTCTCCAGCCCCTTCACCATCCTGGTTGTCCTTCTCTGGACATGCTACAGGATCTCAATGTCTTTCTTGTAGTGAAGGGCCCAAAACTGAACATAGTACTTGAGGTGTGGCCTCACCAGAGCTGAGTGGCACAGAGGCACAATCAGTTTCCTGGACCTGCTGGCCATGCTGTTTCTGATACAAGCCAAGATGCTATTGGCCTTCTTGGCCACCTGGACACACTCATATTCAGCCTGCAGTCAACCAACACCCCCAGGTCCTTCTCCACCAGGCAGATTTCTAGCCACTTTTCCCCAAGTCTGTAGTGCTGCACAGGGTTGTTATGTGCAGGACTCTGCACTTGGCGGTGTTGATCCTCATCCTGTTGATCTCAGCACATCAATTCAGCCTGTTCCTATCCCTTTCAAGAGCCTCCCTCAAGCAGATCAACGCATCCTCCTGCTTAGTGATGTCTGCAAGCTTACTGAGGGAACATTTGATCCCTCATCTAGGTCATTGATAAAGGGATTAACAGGACTGGACCCAGGACTGAGAGCTGGAGGAACACCATTCGTGATTGTCTCTCTCTACTCTGACCTCATGAGGCCCCATCTGGAGTACTGTGTCCAGATCTGGGGGCACCAACACAGGAAAGATATAGAACTGTTGGAGAGGGTTCAGAGGAGGGCCACGAACGTGACTAGAGGGCTGGAGCACCTCCTCTACAAAGAGAGGCTGGGCTTGTTCAGCCTAGAGGAGAGATGGCTGTGGGGGGACTTCATTGCAGCCTTCCAGTACTTGAAGGGAGCATATAAACAAGAGGGGAACCAGCTTTTTAAAAGGGTATACAATGGCAGGAGAAGGGGGAATGGATTAAAGCTAAAGGAAGGAAGGAATGTTTAAATTGGGTATTAGGGGGAAGTTTTTTACAGAGTGGTGGGGTGCTGGAACAGGCTGCCCAGAGAGGTGGTGGATGCCCCATCCCTGGAGGTGTTCAAGGCCAGGTTGTATAGGGCCCTGGGCAACCTTGTATAGATCCAGGCCTGGAAGTTCGTGGCCCTGCCAGTGGCAGTGGAGTTGGAAGTCTATGATCCTTGGGGTCCCTTCCAACCCATGCCATTCTATGATTCTATGACTGGCCTCCAGCTGGATTTAACTCCATTTGCCACAACTTTTTGGGCCCAGCCATACAGCAGTTTCTTACCCAGCAGAGGGTGCACCCAGCCAGTCCAATGATAGTTTCTCAAGCAGAATGCTATGAGAAATGGTGTCAAAGGCTTTTCTGAAGTCCAAGTACACAGCCTTTCCCTCATCCACTAAATGAATCACCTTGTCATAGAAGGGGATCAGGTTAGTTTGGCAGGACCTGCCTTTCATAAACCCGTGTTGACTGCACCTGATCACTTCTGTTATGCATGTTGATGGAGAGGGAACACAGCAAATACAATCACTGATAATTTCTCTATCTCCAATCTTCTTGATGTGGGAATACAGCTCAATCTTTTTTATACTGCCACATCAACAATACTGCAGTATGGAAAAATCCTTTACTTTATGGGTGAGGTTGATAGAATTTTGACAGATGTGAATGCTTGGCATATCTTTAATTACCATCTCTAATTGTTTTAGATTTAGAAAAAAAAAGTATAAAAACAAGCCATGAGAAATAGTAAAAATTTGTTTTAGCTGAAGTTTGTTTAAACAGAGTTATATTGATTTTGGCTACTTCTCTTCTGTATATTTACTTGATCTGAACATGATTTTTGTTATTTAATATCAATGATCGTACTATATTATCGTTGGAAGATATGTCTTCAGTTAATATTTCACATACTAGAGAACTGTGAGTTTTACTATAAATTACAAGAATATTTGTTATTAGCTTGATGCCAACTATATGTTTTTGCTAGTATTCATAGTAACTGTTCATACTGCAAGGAGCAGGATACTAAACTGTGAATTTAAATCCTGTTGTGAACTTGCAGGGGTTTTAAAATGGTAATAACATGGAATTACAGAGAATTTGAGCTGGTCTGTCAAAGGGGACCACTGAGAATGAGCTCAGTTTTCTTAATTTTCTTTATTCCCTTCAATTAGATATTTATGCATACAGATAGGATACCCCTGAACCTTCTCCCTGATGATATCAGGGACTGAGTAGTTTCTGGGTAGTCAGTGCCCTCAACCTCTCCTCATAGGAATGATGTTTTAGTGCCTCATTCCTCTTTGTGGCTTTTCACAGGACTAACTCTAGTATATCCATGCCTCTTCTACTGAGCGTAATTTCTTGTGCTCACTGTAGACAGATGCCATTCTCCTGCTGCATCTGTAACAATCCCTATATTAGATAAAGCAGTTCCTGGAACTCTTAGATTTTAATCCAAATTCTCCCAGAATGGAGTTTAGTCTTCACTTGAGAACTTCCAGGGGTTTTATCACAAAATTAGTTAAATTAATCCATAAACCAACATAGACAAAATAGGAAATTTGAGACCTGAATATGAATGATTAATGAAACACCTGTCAGGAGCTTGCCTCTTATAGATTGTAGCTTTACTGCAGCTATTATGCATGCATATTAATATGCAGTGATACTTTTTCCTGTCCATTATGCTGAATAGGATTGGGTAACCTGATGCAGGGTATTACATAAGGAAACACAGGACTTTCCTTTAGACTTCCTCAAAATATTGTGAAAAACTTTAAAATAAAATAAAATGTTGCCTTTGTCAGAAGCTAATGCTGGAATGATGTTAAAAGAAGAGGCCGAATATGCAGAAAACTGCAATCTATATTTTAGTGATTTTTTTTTTAATGTGGAACAAAGCTACACATTCCCAGGATAAGATTTGACCCTATTAAAAATTCTTTCTTATTGATAGAGAACTGCTAGTAATATTTTACTTCCCTTTTTTGTGAGTCCCAGAAGACTGAAGGTTTTGCGTTGTATCAGTACTAAGTAAGTGACAGTTTTATATATAGGAACTTAAAATTTACATAAATAACAGAGATAAAGTATGGAGAATGAGATAGAAAATTAAAGAATGATGGCTCATCTGTGACATATTTTACCCATAACACGGGTCAGGTATTCCTGCTCTGCTAGATCAAGGGTATCTCTTCCTGTATATTTTGACCTTATTGTTACATCTGCTATATCCTGGTATCATCCTGGTACTCTCCAGAATTCCGGAAAATTTTAGATATGCTGCTTTTCCAAAGATCCTATAAATGACTGGAGATATTATTCACAAAAAACAATTTTGCAAAAGAAGAGTTCTGGCATCCTTCTGACTACAAATGCCCACATCTGGAACAAATCTAATGTAAATCAAGAAATGAGAATCATTTTTTGGCTTCTCACATATCTCTTCGTATGTCATAGTTTGGCCAAAATTTGACGGTGCCCATTGTCTTGCTTGCTTCTAATAAGTGTCAGTAAAATTATTTGATGTGTTTGCATGAATAGTGAATATTTTCCAAAGAACTTGGGAAAGTTTAAGACTGTATTTTAACTTCTGTATGAATACAAGAGATAATATTCTGAAATATTGGTAAAACTAATAATTTAGGGGAATTTTAGAGCACATTTCTATTCACACACAGAGCATAGAATTGTAATATTTTTCTTGCCATCTGATTATTGGCAACTGGTCTTGGATTCATTATTTTGTTTGACAAATATATATATTTTAACATAAATAGCCATAATACAGCTTTACTTGCATTGCCATTATGCAAATTACATCTGTTTAAAGACATTTTGGCTAGAGTAGATTTAATATTAAAAGGATATAGCTGTCTTTTTTTTTTATTCCTATATCTCTTTATAATTGATTAATGTTCATTTGGATGAATAATTTATAGCTCATATAGCTCTTGGCTTATTAATTGTTTAATTTCAGAGAAAGTAACTGAGTACTAAGGAGAAGCAAGTTGTCTTTCAGAGGGACACATTAAATTTAAATACTCCATTAATGCATAGAGTAGAAGTGGTCAAAGTACTTCATATGTGCTTCTTACATCTAGTACTGTACTTGTAAAGAAGAATAATGATAATGAAGATTAAAGGGTATTAGGGTTTTTTTAGATAGAAGAGGCATTTGATAGCATGTGATTTGGCAAATTTTATGATCCTGTGCTGGGTTTGTTTTTCTTTATATGTCCCTTTTTTGCATCGATAGTTTTCTCTGCAGTAGGCCAAGCAGAAAGAGAAGCAAATTGAATAAACAGTGCTCTCACTTAATAATAAACAAGTTTAAATATGCAAATGATTAAATGATAAAATTAACCTTAAATTGTAGATAAGTCTTTTGGCTTTGCAATTGAAATTAATCTCGAGATATGTTTAAATCAAAGGAACAGAATCTGAATTAACATCGATCTTTTGATAAGGATGTGCAGTAATTCTGCTTCACTTGAGAGCCTGTGACACTCACTAGTTGGGAATTAAATTTCTTTTTAGGAAGATCAAGAAGAGAAATTCTTCCCCCTTACACAGAAGTAGCTAGTGCTGTTTGTTTGATGCTTTGGATTGGCTAAGTGTTGTGGTCAATATTTGAAGATGAAACATTTTTAGTAGATTTTATTTTAATAATTACTATCAGTAACAACTTTTCAGTATTTTTATTACCATTTTACATATGACATAGATAACTTCACCTTGTACTTGTATCATGTACTATTTATGGAAGGGCAATTAAGAAAGACAGGAAACTATTGCAGGAATTTTGTCTTAGCTTTCTGATATATTTATTTTGCTGTTCTTTGAAAGAACTTAATTATTTATTTTTATTAGTATTGGGAAAGAATTACAAGTGAAATTGTCTTTAGTTGAATTTCTTTGTTTTGATCCTGACATTTAAAAACTGGGAAGTTATTATGTATCATGGAAAACAGGGAAATATACGTCAACTCCTATGCCAAAGCCAAAATGTTGTTAATAAGATGCATATATCCTTTCCTTTTCTCTACTTAACATTGATAGCAGACAGTGTAATCCCAAAATAATTTTCACTTTCCACATTTGCAGAGATGCATGCCTTACATTCAAGAGCAGAAAGAAAAGAGATTGGGAAACACATATTCTTCAGTGCTGTACAATATTGATAGAAAAAGTAGAATACGTTGTATGGCTGCTATCTTTACATTTCTTCTATCCTTAGCACTCCAGGAATCTCTTTTACAGCACAGAAAATAGTTTGAGAAGGAAAATACTTTTGTGTTACTTATGGTTTCAAACAGCAGGAGGTCTCCATATGATATGACACCTGAAGGCCCTGCAAGTTCTGAGTCTATTACTAGACACCTGTCCAACTTCTTTTCCTGGAAGCATCAGGTGTATACAATGGCTGGACTAGCAGGCAAGATTGGTCTCTGCAATCATCTTTCATAGCTCTGGCTATGAAGAAGAGGCAACAATTCTCAATAAACCCTTACAGAGCAAGGTTCCCATAGGTCCCAGCGGTGTCTCTTAAAGGAGAACTCCAGGGTGCAGGCTCATTACCATATCTTCCAATCTCACAGTCCTAACTTTTTTTCCCCTCAGACCTTTATTCTTTGTAGTGACAACTAATTCTCCAATTATCAAGTGTTCTATAAAACAAGTAATTGCAGGAGGACACCTCTTGAAGATACAACAGCCTGCAGTCCAAATGTTGCATTCTTTAACCCTTCAATTCACAATGAGAGCAGTCTGTATCTTTGGCAGTTACTTACAGCATATAATAGATCTTTCTCAAACTGAAGACTCTCAGTTGACTGAAACCTCAGCTATTGTGATTTCTGGGACTAATGAGGCTCTGCTGACTATAACACTACTTATGTTTTCTGATGTGGGATGAATTCAAAGTCAAGGGATCTCTCAATTTTTTTCAAGAAACTCAAAGCCCTATGATGCAGTCTATATCTAAAAAGTGCCTCACAAATTGGTACGTCTAGGAGGGACTGCAGAAAAAGAGAAGGAACATGAATTGAATGTGTTTTTAAGTAAAATTTAAGGGGTTTTTTTGAAAAACTATAAACTGATACTTTAACTCATGTCAAGCATTCTGAAGTGACGAAATACCAGAAACTTTGAATTCATGTGTCATAGATGAGGATAAGGAATCTCAGGAATAGCAGAAGTATATAAATGTGATTTAAGGCTCAGACTTTCTCTGTGTATTTTTATAGCTTTCAGGTGCCTTGCACTGTTAGGAAAAATAATACTGTTTCCTGCTCCAATAATGTTCACTGGCTGCTATATATATATGGCACAGTATTACCACATACGATATTTTGGCGTTTTCACAAAATTTTTCTCAGTCACATGCTATGTGTTTTGTCTCTCAGATGCCAACATATTCATGTACAAATAAACAGAAGATTATCTCAGAGCAGTTGGTAAAGGGAGTTCCAGAAAAGTACTAGAAGATTATTTGATTTAAACGTTTGGGGGATGATTAAATAATGTGCAAAGGATTAAGTATAAGAGAGTAGTCCAAGAAAAATGGAGCAGTTCACAGAAACATGGCTATTCCCTTTAGCTGTCCCCTAAATCCTGTAAGTGGAAACAGACAAATACACAGAAGGGTTACTGGGAATGAAAAAAACTTGATTGAGAAGAAAGGACCAAAAACGTTGGAAAATGATTTGATAAAATTGAAATCTTTTGCTAAGCAAATTCAGGGATAGTTATCGATAGGAAGGCAGATTTTGTGTTGCTGGAAAGATTTAAGTGCTACACAATGCAGAAAATATTCATGGCGGTATTTAATTTCTTCTAGTGGGATAACATGGAAACAGAAGTGTTTTAGAGAGGCAGAGTGTTTTGTTAAAGCAGTTACAGGTAATTAGATGATAATAAAACTAGAAGGCAAGAAAATGTAGTGTTTTACCAGTTAAAGTTACTGTAAAGAGGTAGTAAGGTACCCGGAAAACACAAACTTGGCATATAAAATTTCTAAATATTTTGTTCTTATAGAAAAGCCCAAAGATTATTATGACAATTAGTATGTTATGATGCTACTCAGGAGAAAAATTCAGCCCAAATTTAAATTTGCTCCAAGTGAACCAACACAGTGCACAAATGCAAGAATGATTATTTTTTTTTAGTTATTTTTTAAGCTAACACTATCACTGATAAGTTATTTTAAAACTGCTTTACAAATACTGACAACTTAAGGGGGGTGGCAGGTCTTTACCTGCAAAGTAGTGCAAAGTAGCACGAGACCTCTTGGGAACGTGTTGCTTCTGCTGTGAACAAACAACATTGGATACAATTGTCCAGGCTGTCCTTTGAGCTTTGAGGTTAACTAACAACTTCTTGTAGTTAGATCCCTACTATTTCCAAGTTAATTGGTCCACATTCTCATGTTTATACAGATATCATACTTCCCTGGAAAGCCAGTTCAAACCACCTAACATTAGAGAACATTTTCACAGGGGAAAGAACCCAAGGCATTTTCTTAAAGATCAAAACTATAACCTAAGAGAAATGGGCCCTAGAAGTATAATGTTGAAAATTTCCTGGCTGTTTGTATTTCCTTGCTATGATGCCAAAGAAATAATAATTCTCTTAAGAAGCAAAATGCAATTCCTGATGGCATTTTGTCTCTAAGTCAAACGGTTAGACTGAGTGGATATCTTGAGAGACTGTCACAGTGTGGGGTGGTGAAGGGGTTGGTTAAAAGAAAATGAAAAGTTAATTGACTAGCATTCTCAGGTAATGTGCCGGTAAAACTGACAGGAGATTCCTACTTGATGCTAACTAAGATCATGGACACCTGAACAAATGTGGAAAAAATTCAAATCTAGCCCTGTTTTCAATCGTAGAGGAGATTGATTTTTTTAAATAAATAATTATTTAATCTAGAAAGCACCTACAGCCCTGACGTTTTTACTTCTAGTCATTGTAGAATCCTTACTCTTTTTTTTCTTCTTTATATAATAACAATTTATATCTAAAATATCTGATTTATTTCACAACTGGGGGGTAAATACACCACTTTATTCCCCTTTTAAGACCATACTAGTTGTGATGCTACAAATATTTCCTTTAGGTTTTCCATTTGATAATTATAACTGTAAAGAAACTTGTTCTTTTTTTTTTTATGCCATTTCATGGAGTTATTGCTATATAATCATTGTTTTAGCTGTTATTTTTAAATTCAGAGGTAATCTGTGGGACCAATGAGATATATATAAATATTCTCAAAAGGTACCTAGAAGAACATGGTCTTATAGAAATCTTTTTTCTGTTTAAGGCCTGTGAAAAATGTAGTCTGACTTATTGGGTAGTCAAAGGAAAATAGAGTAAGTCACCAGCAGAAGAATGAGGGATTGAGTCTCCCTCTTTGTGATTTTTCATTGTGCTTATCTTGATGTAGTTTGCAATTTCATGCTAAAGATTTGTAGTTAACACTGGAACTTTTCTCAGACATAAGGGAATTCCAGCAATGTTCCACAATGGAGCAGAAGAGAAATAAGATAAAATCACTCCAAATTAAATCCATTCTGGTTTTTTTTATGTCTGAGTCAAGCAGAATGTAGCTCTTTTCATGTGTTCATTGGAGAAGGTGTTTACTCTCTCCTCACCTCAAAAATAAGTTTATCTGAGATATTTTTCTAAAGTGAAATGGAACTTGGGTCAGTGCTCAGACATTGTATGAGATACCAGCCCTGTAAAAAAAGACAGTAGATCAGATTTCATCCATTACTAAACTGTGCAAAGGAAATCAAAGCCTTTATTTTTTACCATTGGTAACTGAAGGGCAAAGCATCATTAGAAGCATGTTGTATGATTTCTATGTGCTCTTTTATGGTTTTGAGGCATCCCACTGTTTAATAATAATTGTAGAATCATAGAATTGTCTTGGTTGGAAATGAAACACTTTCCTTACCTCTGCATGCAACTATCTTTTTGCTATGTTACCTTTACCGTAAAGAAGACATTGCATTTCCTGTAGAAAGTAGTCAAGATAGAAAATTCACAATTTGAACTGGGACTGATTTCAGGTTTCTGACTAGCAGATTGCATTCTCATCATGAGGTCATTAATCCAGCTGAATCAAGTGTCAGTCTACTATATTGCCACATTTATACTTTCACAAATAGATCTCTTCATGAGCAGGTCTGGGTTCTTAAGCTCAACAGAAAGGTTTCTGTGACTTTAAAAAAACCACAAAAGAATTTTCTAGAACCTGTTAGATGCTTCTACCCTCTCCTTGAAAAGCTTAGTCCACATTCTTGCTTTGATGCAATGATTAGAGGTGGTTACATTTTTAAATTTATTTTTAGACCTCAGCAGTGAACTGTTTTTTTCAATTTATCACTGCATTTTTGGTTGTTAGTTATTTAATTTCTAATAAAAAAAATCAATGTTATTGGGTGCAACTGGGAAACTAAAACAAAAGCCAGGATTATCATAATTATTGTTAATTAAAGTTATAAATACTGTAAGATTATTTTTGCTGTATAAAAGGCATTGTGTTGTGTTTGGTTTTGAAAAGAATATGAAAATGGCATTATCAAAATCTTTTTCTAATATTTTTGAAAGATGTATCAGTGTATGTACTACATACAGACATACTTGTGCATGTCTGTCATTCAGACTCGTATCAACCTGACAGATATCAAAGAAAAATATATAGTATGAGCTTCATGCAAATAGAGTTACAGCAAATGTTTTTTATTACAGTTATATGAGGAAGTGTGACATTTTATAAAAGAAAACTTAGAAGATATGAAGTTCCTTTGGGCACATCTTTATTATTTAAAAAGCCCATTTGTTTTCTGTTGTTAGATTATAGTTTGAATACAAATGAGTAATTCTCCAAAGAAAGCATCAGACTTACTTGTTAATTTTATATCAAGATTACAATGAATGTAAGTACCAAAATGAAAAAATAGCTGAAGGATTCTGCCTACCTCCATTTTTTCTCCTGTGATTATTTTCTACTATATCTCACCTTTATATATTAATGTAATTAAAATAAGAATGTCAGCTCTTGCTTTGGGCCTAACTTGGCCTTTATAAACTAGCTTAACTTTCAGAATTTGTCAGTGTGATTAAAAATTAGCTATTAATTTTTTAAAAAATGGTAACTATTTATGTTTAATAAGCTGCTGTTTTCTTTTTTCTCCCAAAGATAATCTAAAAGATAATCTAAACATTTGGTGTTCGGGATGCATTTATGAAAAAAAAATCATTTTTCATTCTCACAGTAAACTTCCCTGTAAGCATCTGAAAAATATCTAGAATTTTAAAAAATGAAGTGTATGCTTAAGTCTGTTGCATACAGTTCCATCCATGCTCATACATTACAGAGGTAGTTTAATCACCCATAAGAAATTACTAGCTTCTCTGTTCGTGAAGCATGACATTTCAATTGCACAGCCAATAAAAGAATTACATGAAGAGGGCTGAAATGATTTACTGTATGGAAAGCCACAAGACCAAGGTTACCATGGTGAACTACCTTTCTGTGCATACAAGGTCAAGTGAGAGTGACCTGTCAGTGGACAACCTTCAGTGCCAACATAGTAATATATTGCACCAACAATGTTTTGTTGATCTGTTTCTTAAATAATTATAAACATTTTAATATTTGATATTTTTTCACTGGTAATTTTTTTTACATTTGGACAATAATGAATACAGAAATCTTCATTTTATGCTTCAGTAATAGTAGTTTAACAGTATTAGAGAAGCATCTGTGTTTAGCAAATTTGTATGAATTATAATCGCATATAGTGATGTTTCTTAGGGTATGTTCAGAGGTTAAAAAAAAGCTTATCAAGGGTTTTCAGATATTTCATCTACTGTGTAGGAGATTCCAGTTGGTGCTTTTCATATTTTCTGAATCTGCATTATTGTATATTGCAGAATTCTTCTTTCAGTTCCAATGGGGCTGGAGATAGGGAAGCAGGGAGCATTGCAAATAGTCTGTGTACAAATATTGTCAAAGAAAATATACAATTATAATTAAAATGTTCAAGAAAAAGTCTGAAAAGCAGGGAGTTCATCTAATATTTTGTTGATGCATAAAATGAGAACTATACTAATAAATGTCTCTTGAATTACATATGCTGTAAGAAAATGAAACCCTTTGGGTTATGAATCTTGGATTTAAAGAGGCAGTCATCAAATATTTAAGATGAAAATGCAGTAACACATGCTAGCTGTCATGTGTAAGTTTGGTGAATGTTATGACAAGGTTTTTAAAACATTCATAGTCAGAGTATTTTTATAAAAATGTTCATTAATTCAAACAGACATTCATATCTGGCAACCTGCATTGCAATCGAGATTTCTAGATGCATGAGAAATCTTTGTAAAGCCAAGAAAATATGGGTGAAATATATAGCAATCATGTTTAAATTATACATTATAAGGCATACCTATCGGTATGTTGTCATATTATGCATTAAATTTAGTGCATAAATCAGGTTGTTATAATTCTGATGTCGCCAAAAGGCACAAAATATGACAAACAGGACTAGGCATGTAGATATTATCATACTCAATAATTCAATGAGCATTTGTTTTATGTAAATTAACTCCTGTTAATAAAAATTACACTCATTTATTACACCACTTGCATGTGATAATTAAAAAAATGTCCTTTTTCTCAAAAAATTGTATCAAAATGTGAATAATGCATTTGTTTAATATCTTTCTAAACAAGATCTTACTATCAGATTAGTTCTGGAAATGAAAGCGTTATTGATTTCTATAATAATTTCATAATACTGTTACATTGCAGTGCTGAAACTGCTAATCTCGTTTTTGTGGAGAACTCTATGCATTTAAAGCAGTGCTTGAACTCTCACATACAGCATATAAACAATATTAATTTGATACAAGCTGCTATTGTTGAATCTGCAGAAAAGGTACCTTTCAAAATGTGAAGAATAAAAGAGAAGAATTCTTTTAGCTGTAGCTTTTAATGTAATGGACACAACTGTCTACTAACACTGTGTTGCAAAGCAGTGTGTTTTTTTCAATATATTCAAGCAAATTAGGTAGGAATACACAAAAATTTAAATATGGTTTTGATGTTCTTAATTTATACTTGAAAAATATACCACCCTGAGAAACTTTAGAGCTATATCCTTAATAAATTTATGAATTGTTTATGATTACAAGGGATCTCTAATAGAGGATAAAATATATTATCTGACCTTGTGTCTATGTTTAAAATGGAAAGAAGGCAGGCAGACAGGCAGACAGGCAGGAAGGAAGGAAGGAAGGAAGGAAGGAAGGAAGGAAGGAAGGAAGGAAGGAAGGAAGGAAGGATAGAGAAAAAGAGAGAGAGAAAGAAAAAGAAAGAAAGAAAGAAAGAAAGAAAGAAAGAAAGAAAGAAAGAAAGAAAGAAAGAAAGAAAGAAAGAAAGAAAGAAAGAAAGAAAGAAAGAAAGAAAGAAAGAAAGAAAGAAAGAAAGAAAGAAAGAAAGAAAGAAAGAAAGAAAGAAAGAAAGAAAGAAAGAAAGAAAGAAAGAAAGAAAGAAAGAAAGAAAGAAAGAAAGAAAGAAAGAAAGAAAGAAAGAAAGAAAGAAAGAAAGAAAGAAAGAAAGAAAGAAAGAAAGAAAAGCAAGAAAGAAAAGCAAGCAAGAAAGAGAGAGAAGGGCTACTAATAGAGTTAGTAAGCCAAATCATAGAGAACCTGTGGACATCTTGATAAGGCACAGCACAGAGGGAAGGTGAAATTCTTGAACCTAACCTGCTTCCACCCTTCATCACTAGACCCAGCAAGCCTCTTGGCAGGAAATAAAAGACTTCTTATCTCCTGTTCTTTATTAAAAGTAGCTAAATAAGTACTTTAAGGTACCAGGCTTAGCTGAAGTTGAGTATGCTGCTGTGAATGGTAGTCCCAACTGAGCATCATGTCAGAGCACTTCTATTCAGTTGATTGTTAGTGGCAGGCTGCTAGAGCCACCACTTAGCTCTGTAAAGTGGCAGAAATCAAAGCAGGCCTTGTTGCCGCGCACAGAGAAATGGCAAATGATCCTGAAGTGCATTTTCCAGCTCCCCTGCAATGTTATGGGAGCAAACATTGAAAACTGTGGGGCATGTACTCACTAATGAACACTCTTCCATTTGTTTGCAGGACACCATGCAAAGTTCCTGTACTTTGTAACAGAGACCCTGTTAGTCTGCCAATTGCGTGCTGGCCAGATCATGACATTACTGGGACTGCTGTCAGATTACCAAATGATTGACAAACCATATTAGGGTTTGAATGCTGCATAGGGACTTAAAACCCAGAAAATAAAAATACACAAATTAAGAAATTACAAAATCAAAAATTTGCCAGAGAAAATGAGCACAATAAAGCAGTCATAGTGAACCTTCAGAAAGTTAACCCATGTTTTAATTTTCTATATTATTGAGCTTTTTAATTTTTGTTTCAGTTTTTAGGCTCCTTTGCATGTTGAAGGTATTAGACATTTACACTGACTACTTCAGACTCCTAAGCAGGTCCTGGAAATCTGGAGATACTGTGATTTATTCATTCAACATATAACAGAACCTGTCTTTTTGAACTGCATCTTCTCAAATACTAAAATAGTTGGTCTGATTGACACAAGATTAAGAAAAAAATTTTGGTTTGTATCATTGTAATAATGCTTTTTTTTTTTTAAATTTGTGCTGAATTTGATTCAAATGTCAATATTCCAACTGAAGAAACAAACATAGCAAAACATATTCATAGGTATTCCATTAAAAAAATAATTAGTATACTTTATTAGTGAGATTTGATTCCATTCTCCTTCACTTTAAATTATACAAAATTATTAGAGGTCAGATGAACTATAATGCTAAACGAAAACCAAAGTCACTGAGCACTCTTGTTTTCCTCTTTACACAGCAGCTAAGTAAGCAATTTAGGTATCTGTATTAAACTGAAAAGGTGGTGATACGAAGTAGATAAGATTGAAGGGGTTTCCTCCCCCCCTGGCCCCCCCCCGCCCCCCACTGAATCATTTAGAATATATGAAGGTGAACCCTCGTGTATTGGAAGGGTATGTTCACCTAGCACCAAAAATGATTGGCAGCAGTGTGATACATTACAGATTATTATCTATAGATTCGCAGTGCATTTGGAAGCAATCCAAAATGCCACTGATAATATTTAGAACTACACCTCTTTTTTATAAAAGAGAATCTCAACCATTAAACATTTGTGAGGCTATAAAAATAGTCTTCTGTTCCATAAGAGAATTCAGGCCATATTTCTTTGAAAAACCTGCTGGTTTTTGGAACTTACCTTCCTTTTCTACCATTCCTAGGACTTGGCTTCCCTTAAAAAGAGTATGAAAAGAATATGGCTTTAATATAGTTTTTAGGATTTCTTATTGTTTACTTCACAGTTTGACTGTCAGTGTTTTACTGGTGGAAGCTGTGTTTATTTTATCAGACAAAATATCTTTTTTTTTGTGGATTGTTTTTGTCCAATTAATAGTTTTAAACTGTAAATAGCATATAGGTAGTAGGACTATATGCACCATATAAATTACTATCATAAAAGAAGTGGGATTTGTCTCAGTGAGACTCTATTTGATAATGTAACTACTTTTAATACTTAATTGCACACAAGATCTTTGTGTTGGTAGAAGACAAACCACAGCAACAGGCAGTAACCTTTGTTCAGCAGGAGAGACTATAAGCACAAATCGAAGCAAGCAACAAGATGTAGAAACTTATGGGAAGAAACCCAGTGTTTTAAACTGGAAATAAATCCTAACTTCTCTCTACAGCTATGTAAGTGTAATTCATACCTGTGTGGAAAGAGAAAGCGAAGGAAAATCCTGTATATTAAGGGCCATGTGCAACCTATTACAACTGCTACAGGTATGCAGGTCTATTGTACCTTCTACCTTGGAGTTGTATGTGTAGAGTTGAATATGGGATGAGATGGATGCAGCCATTTGATAGGTAATATATAGGTATCTGGCTTTCATAGGACAGCATCATCTGTATTTAGGGGAAGATGAGACTTGAACATAGTAATGTTCTCAAATACTCAAAATGTTTTCATAAACTATTATGTAAAATTTTTGGGAAGTGTTAAATTTTCTAAAGGCATTTTCTCTCCTAATCATTCTCTCTTTTTGCGGTTTATGTGTTTTTCTCTGATTGCAGCTTTTTACTACAAATCTGCTGAATTGACACTGGTAGTTCATGTAACAGCATGAACATACTTCATAGAGCTTCCAAAAATTTTTCAGACTCCTGATTAAGTATTTTCAGATAAATGTGTATGCACTTTATAAAGTGTATTTAGTACATAGAGGTTGCATTCTGTAACAACGTCTAATACGTACCATAAAAGACTTTAATTGTGAATATCACTGTTTTCATTATGAGGAAGACACATTAAAAGAAAAGAAGGCACAGAAAGCATAGAAACAAAATGAGGGATGGGAAGGGAAGGGAAGGGAAGGGAAGGGAAGGGAAGGGAAGGGAAGGGAAGGGAAGGGAAGGGAAGGGAAGGGAAGGGAAGGGAAGGGAAGGGAAGGGAAGGGAAGGGAAGGGAAGGGAAGGGAAGGGAAGGGAAGGGAAGGGAAGGGAAGGGAAGGGAAGGGAGAGGGGAAAGAGGGGAAAGGGGAAAGAGGGGAAAGAGGGGAAAGAGGGGAAAGAGAGAAAAGAGAGAAAAGAGAGAAAAAGAGAAAAGGGAGAAAAGAGAGAAAGAGAAAGAGAGAGAGAAAGAGAGAGAAAGAAAGAAAGAAAGAAAGAAAGAAAGAAAGAAAGAAAGAAAGAAAGAAAGAAAGAAAGAAAGAAAGAAAGAAAGAAAGAGAGAAAGAAAGAGAGAAAGAGAGAGAGAAAGAAAGAGAGAAAGAAAGAGAGAAAGAAAGAAAGAAAGAAAGAAAGAAAGAAAGAAAGAAAGAAAGAAAGAAAGAAAGAAAGAAAGAAAGAAAGAAAGAAAGAAAGAAAGAAAGAAAGAAAGAAAGAAAGAAAGAAAGAAAGAAAGAAAGAAAGAAAGAAAGAAAGAAAGAAAGAAAGAAAGAAAGAAAGAAAGAAAGAAAGAAAAGGAGGAAAGAAAAAAAAAAGAAAGAAGAAGGGAGAGAGAGAAAGAAAGGAAGGAAGAAAGGAAGAAAAGATTCTCATTTTGAATTCTCTTCCTTGGAAAACTGCAGGTGCATGTTCATAATTTGACAATGCTGCATTATGGATTAGCTAGTGAAGGCTATTGTACAGTGAGGTCTGCAGTCATCTCTTTGACCTTATTGATGTCCAAGCATATAATCTCTGTGACACCAACACTGTTGCCAAACTCATGTTTAAGTGGTGTAGCTAACCAAGATTTTGAAAGAATTCTATTTAAAAATACAGCCAGACAGGCACATTGAAATTTATAAAAAGTAAATTAATAAATTGCATGTATTGTACTTCCGAAGGCTATAAAGAAAATAATGTAGTAGCACTGATTCAGTTTTGTTGTATTGTACAAACAAAACATTATTTTAGATATTAATTAATTAATAGTATCTTCATGTATTGTTTTGCTGGCACAGATTTAGTAGATAGTTGAAGGAGCCTTTATCCTTCCAACTCTCATC
Source organism: Gallinula chloropus (assembly GCF_964237585.1). Lineage (NCBI taxonomy): Eukaryota > Metazoa > Chordata > Aves > Gruiformes > Rallidae > Gallinula > Gallinula chloropus. The sequence continues at coordinate 33,033,720 of NC_140086.1, read as the reverse complement.
CATTAGCACAAACTGGTCGTATGACATAATAACAGTAATGTGATGCAGAGGGTCAGTCTGCTTAAGTTCCTGGCTACAGGAGCTGAATCAGGTAATGAGTAAGCTACATGCAAGTTCCTAATTCCACTGAGAGAACTCTGTGCAATTGACTTTGCTAAAATAGTTTCTGTCTTTGAGGTAAAAGTGTGGTTAGGATTATAAAAATTAGAGAAAAGCAAACTACAGGTGAAGCAGTTGGAAGCCATAAATTTAGAAAGAGAAGTAAATTGTAAAAGGGAAGAGGCTTGTCTGTCAAAGCGTGGATGTAAAGAAGAGATGAGTTTTGAATAGAAGGGAAAAAGAAGCAAAGCCTAAAGAAAATGGAGCTTTACATAGACCCTTGACTGGCTGCTATGTGTTATATCCCCACCCATGTACCTTTTCTGCTGTCAATTTTTATCTACTTTGTATCCCTTCATTGTCTAACTTTTCCACACACCTCTCAGCTTACCTTAGGTGTAGCTTTTAATTTCCCCCAAATTCTGTGTCTAGATATCTGTCTTTGAGTCTGTGTCTAGATATCTGTCTTTGAGTCTTATTTTGCACCCAAAGTGACCTTGCTTCTCATCACATTTTTCTACACCAAATGCTTTGGTTGCCCGTAGTATTCACCTTTGTATTCACATTCACAACTCTTCTGGTATTCGTTCATAAAAAAGAGGAAATTCACTCCATGAAAAGTTCATCAAAAGCTAAGATCAAAATCCCATCATATTATATCAATGAACTTTTAAAGATTTTATTCATTGGCATATTTATTTTTTTAGTCATTTTCATTGTGAGCTTTTTCCATGTTTGTGGACTTCCCTTGTCTTCCAAAAAAATTTAAAAAGTACAAAATTCCTCATGTTTGTGTCTTACTATTTTTCCTTCTGCTCATTTATACTTAGGGTCTATGCTATTAATATTGTTATTGATAACTTATTGGTCTTCATTAATTTTGTATCTTTTCCTGGCTTATAAACAGAGTTTTTCTGAAGGTTAGTATTAAGTACTAATAGATCAGGATCCATTTTATGGACAGATCCAGTTAGAAATAATGAAACCAATACATAAACTAGGTCCTATTTCATATTAAATTGGTTAATCTGGTTTGTTTTATGGGATTCACACCTATATTTGCTGCAAAATGTAGAAAACAAAAATGTATTAATGAGCAGTAGAGGCTGAACTAGGATACATTACTTGAGCTGTTTTCTTTTGCTCCGGTATTTATTTCAGTCTGCACATCTGTACATTCAAGAATGTTTAGATTTTTTTTTTTTTGACTTACAGGTCTTTTGAGTGCATGTTTCTTTCTTAGAAAAGGTTTATTTGAATTACATTGCCAGCATCATGTCCTTAAGCACTTCATATATGTTTGCACCCCAGTGACACACTAATTGCATTCCCATGCGCAGAATGACTTTCAGCGTAAGAAACATTCGTAAGACTACTCCTACTGAAAGCAAAATGATCAATTGTTTTATACTGGTCCAGTTTTCAGCTTCATTTCTTTCTTCAAGTCAACTGAGGGGTATTTCTGCATTACCAGAAGATGCCATTTCAGTTTACATCTTAAACTATACTTTGTCCCCAGTTGATGTTGTAATATGAATTGCGTTCAGGCAGAGGCTTCTCAAGCACAACTGCTTCATTTAACAGAAGCATATAAGTATTCGACTCCCAATCCCTGGAGTTCTCCTTTGCTAACAGTTATGATGTCAGACTTACACAGGCAAGGTGTTTTGGAGAATGCAGATTTTCTGAGCCAATTAACTTATATTGTGAAATATACAATAGAATAGGGTTCAAGGTTGGTATTTTTTTTTTTTTTTTTTTCTGGCTTTCTGTTTTAAACAAGGACACCTGAAAGAAAAAGTGTTTTGTCAGCTTCTGAGATAAGAATAAAAAATTAAATCCTGGATTTACTTGAGACTTTTGGTAAGTTTAGATGCAGCAGAAATACCTGTCTTCATCTGCTTGACTTCAGGAAGCTTTCCAACAAGCTGCATCACACTTAGACTGTAGACTGTGCTAAAAAAGGAATACAAGATTCTGTATTAATGCTAACTTCTGTGAAATTCTATCATTCCAGAAATCTTAATGTGAGGACTCAGAACTGATACACTAGGAAAATATTATCAAGAATGTATAGATAAGGAAAAAAGGCATAAAAGGATTAATTACATGTTCAAGAAAGCTAAGATCTGTGAAAGAAGTGAATTCCGCCTCTCTGCCTAAGAGGACCAATATTTCCTCTTGGAGTTGGCTGGGTTTCTAATAAGGTGTACATACGTGAATTGTAAACTCCTCATTTTGTTCTCATTCTCTATCTTGAGAAGATTCAAGGAAGAACTTAACTATTTAACAACATGAGTCAGAGATTTGAGGTGTAGTCAGTTTGTTTTGATATACGGTAAGGAGGTGAAGGCAGATTAAAAGAAGTCATTCACTGAGTCAAGAAAATAGTCTCCCTGAAAACCTGGAAGCTGATGCCTGTCATTAATTTTAAAAATATCAATATTTCTTGATGCTAGTGATTTTACATAACATTAACTGGTTTTCTATAATAGCTCCCCTTATAAAAGTGTGTTGAGAAAGGATACTTTCACAAATACCTTATAACTTTTCAGTCTTTCAATTGGGTTGTCCCATGAATGCAATGGGAATTGCATGGATGGCTGGCCATAGAATCTGACAGCTTGCATAGAATCACGGAATCACAGAATGGTTTGGGTTGGAAGGGATCTCAAAGATTATCTAGTTCCAACACACCTTCCATGAGCAGAGACACCTTCTACTAGAAAAGGTTACCTAAAGCCCCATCCAGCTGGGCCTTGAACACTGTCATGGAGGGGCAATCTAGAATCTCTTGTCAGTTGAGTTAAATTAAGCTTCCAGTTTTCCTTTCTGAACTTGAAACCTGAAATAAGCATTTACTTTTCATATGTTCAAAGTAAAGAACATTGTTGATAACCATGACTCCACAAACATCAGGAAATTTCCTGTGCTGTTGATTTTCCAAATTTAGCCATTTCTACTCAATGGTTGTCCAAATGGATAGTGGCCCAAATTGAGTTTTGCTATGAAACTGCTGTAATGGATTCCCCTAATAAAACTGGGGCATAATCCACCAGACTTCAGGCAATATTACTGGCATTGTTGGGAAAATTTTTCTTCATTTTCCTGTCGTACCATCAGCAAATGCAATATCATTTTCGGTTGCAGAGGGATAATATGGTTCTACATTTGTTGATTGCTCTATGTGCTCCAACACTTCTCCACTAAGTAGTTGATAAAGCATTTCTTGGAGTCATCTAAAATGTGAATGTACATTTGGACTATCAATAGAGGTTGCATACCTGTAAAGGATAGTCCTTGAGATTCTGGGTCAAAAAGTACAAGTTTTCTGCCTGCTTTTATCTGTCAAAGCTCTTTGATGCTTAAAGATGTACATTTCTTCAGATGAACAGGAATAGAAATGCTGTTACATTACTTCATATATCTATGTGCTAGGCATTAGCATTTGTAGAATTTGACTGAGTTCTATGTGAGTAGGAGAAGACTATCTTCAAGTAACAAAGTGTAAGTACAAGCTTTATGTTAATACACATAAGGTCATTTAAAAATTTCTTTAAATACTGCTCTTATTGCTAATGAGACACACAATTTTTTTGCAAAATTATCTTCAAATATGATTATGTGCCTTTAGACTTCAAGAATTATGTTATGTGTAAGGGTTGAACATGTTGAGTTATGCACATGAACTTGTTGCACCTGAACAGTCAGCATAGGCATCATGGTTAAGTAATCTGATTGCCTTCTATGGTAGAATGATCAGTTACATGGGCCAGAGAGAGTCTGTAATGTAATATAACTTAACTTTATCAAGACTTTTACCATCCTTTTCAACTCTATTTTTATTTATGAGTGAATGTGTTGGATGAATGGGTTGGTAGATGGATTGAAAAATGATCAGGAGTTTGGACTCAGAGGATAGTAATTAATGGCTCAGCTTCCAAAAGAAAACCAGTCAATACTGCAGCTTTTCTTATTCAGTTATTTTCATCAATGACTGGAAGGGTGAAATAGAATAGACCCTCAGTGATTTTGCATGTAAGACTAAATTTGGAAGGAAGGATTAAGTGACAAGCTGGACTGACAAAAAATCAAGAAACTTAGGGTCTGGGCAAACAAAACCATTTAAAACGAGAAGCGCAAAATCCTCTACTTCAGACAAAATAACCTAGGGCATCAGAGCTAATTGACTTCATAGCAGCTCTGGGGAAAGAATCATAGAATGGTTTGGGTTGGAAGGCACCTCAAAGACCATCTAGTTCCAACCCCCCTGCCATGGGCAGGGACACCCTTCACTAGATCAGGTTGCCCAAAGCCCCATCCAACCCGGCCTTAAACAATTCCAGAAATGGGGCTTCCACAAGCTCTCTGGACAACCTCATCTGGTGTCTCTCCACTCCCATAGTAAAGAATTTCTTCCTAACGTCTAATCTAAACCTACCCTCTTTCAGGAGAGTTTATAGTGGATTGCAAGCTGGGTATAAACAGAATGCTGTTATCACAAATAAGGCAAACAAGCCTGCATTTGAAGACTTGTGTAAAATATATACGAGGAAGTTATTATTCCTTTTTGCTTTGCACTGAGGGGACTTTTTCTGGAGTGCTTTTTTTCATATTGACCTTACAGTTAGAGAAGTATGTTGAAAGATTGTGAAGGATCCAAAAGAGGGCCATCAAGAGTATGACATGGTTAGAGACCTGGAGCACATGATCTTCAGTGAGGGTTGGCTTAGCCTGGCAAAAGAAAAGTTAAAGATACCTTTAAAGGCAGTCAGTGAAATTTGAAGGTAAGCTGGGAGGATGATGGCACCAACTCTTCCTAGTAGTGGCATTTGGTATAATAAAAGGCAATGGCCACAAATTTCTGCTTCAGAGAGGACATTAGGAAAAGTGCTTTGCTAGGACAGTCATGCAGCAGTTTTTCAATCTGTGTGATGGAATCTCCATCCTTGGGGTATTTTGAAACTTTTCTAGACAAATTCAAAGCTGGCCCAGTCTAGTGCTGCTTGTGGTCGTACTTTGAGTGAGATGTTCAACTAGGTGATCTCTGGACATCACTTGTAATCAGCATTTCTATGCCTTGTATTACTGGATACTTGCATACTTCAGTTGTCCTTCTACTCCAGATTGGGTGAAAAAATGCAGTCAGGGACTGTGACCACTGTGTTTATTGCACATGTAGACATGATAGTATAGGAATTCAATGAAGAATTAAATATTTCCTTTTCTTCCCATGAGCATTAGAAGATTTACATATAAAGACAAGAAAAGCCTTACTGTCATAATCCCTAAATAGTAGCAAGAAACATGTTTTTCTTATCTCCACTCCCTGGGATTCCTAATAATGTTTATATAAATTAAAACCTGTTAATGGCAGAACACTGTAATTGATTAGCTTCTGTATGTTTACAGCTCTCTTTAATTGCTTAAAAATGCCATTTGTCAGCTTCATGTTCTATTGACAATTTTATCGATCTATCTGATTTGGGCTTTGTCTTGTCTCTCGTACATAAAACTCACATATGCAGTTCAAATGGGAAATGACTCTATTGATTTCCTTAACTTGAGCCCAAATGCTAAAGATTTTTGGATAAGCTTTCTCATTACTTAAGCCAAAATCAATAAGAGAGAGCATCTTTTAATGAAAGAGCAGTTTGAGCAACGTACTTCAGAAATGGGGTCCTGTTCATCCTTTGCTTTACAAATCGATCTCCTTGGTTCCTTAAGTGAGGTCCAATTGGTTGACATTGTGGTTTGTCTTTGTGTGTAAACTTGCAGCTTCAGAAAAGAGAAGATGAGCTACAGAGACAGCACAAGGAAACAGTTTCTCTGAGACAGAAAAAGGATGATCTTCTTATTGAGGTACCACATTATATTTTGTGTCTTTAAAATTCTGGGGTTTTATGACCATTTTAAAGTATATAATTAATGGGAAAAATAATATGCTTTTTACTCCTGTCTCTTTGTCTATTATTATTCCTTTGTGTGTGTTATTACACTACTTAAAAACATTACATTCTTAAATGATACAAGTAGTTAATTTGGAACTATCACCTTTTATGATTTTTCTGACTACAATCCAATCATATTGCTTTCTTAACCTGTGAATTTGTTCTGGTTTATTTCAGCTCTAACCTGAAAAAATTAGACTCACTGGCTCTGGACTAAACTGTGTAAAATGAGATCTGGTGTAAAAAATGGAGAGCTGAAGTTGAAGAGCAACAGAACGAACTGGGCATATCCAGCTAGTAATACGGGCAGGCCAAGTGTTCAGGTACTGTACTAAGATATCATTAACTGCCCTGAACTACATAAATTAAGCTGATTATGCTTTCACTTAATTAACTGAGAATGACCTATTGATGTATAGGCAGAGCAAGATAGAGACTACATGCTGCACTGTACTAAATTTATAGGTTTTCAATTAGTTCTACTATTGACTGAGTCTACATAGAAAAAGAGTTTACTTTTGTGTTTTGTAGCAGCTTTTAAAATTACTAAGTTATTTGAAAATGTTTTGTTTGTTTGCTCTTGAGTTATTTGAAAAATGATCCAGTGAAAATTGTTTGTTCATCTAAGTCTATAATTTTTGCCTCATGGCTGATTAACACCTGTATAAAATTTGTCTTTAAAACTGCTGTAAAGACTTATAATAAGCATTGATTAATCATCTCCAAAATATTAGTAATTTCAAAATTTCAGTCATAACATTTTTTTAGAAATTATATAATAATTTGTTAAAAATAATATTTTAAAGAAATGCGAGGAAAGTCTCCACAAAAATCTGATAATTTTATTATAATATGAGTTATTTTCTTTCAAGAACATGTACATTGGCTGTGATTTTAGTTAAGCTCCATGTGAAAGAGAGGTTTTTACAAACTTACATAGACTACTGGATAGCGAGGTACTAAATGTGTTAAATAATCTCAAGAATATATTTACAGATTTTGTTCAAAAGAAAATGCAAATTTGCCAAACATGGGGGTTTTTATTATGCAGAACTATGACTCAGTTAGGATTTTGTTACAAATTGACTTCCTCTGTAGACATGTTTTGAAAAAATCACATGGTTAGAAAAAAAATATAGCTATTAATTAGTAATACTACATACTACTGCACATTTTTGAGAAAATAAGCTTGAAAATGTTAGCATGTTAGAACTCTTATATAAAGCTGATGAATCTTTTATGTGTCTATTTTAAAAATGTGTCTATTTTAAAATACATTTATTTCAAACATAAAATAATAAAACATCCTACACATAAGATTGTTTATTGATATACCAGGGAAAAGAAAGTGTCATGTATGCTTAGCAAAGTTCCTGACAACTCATCTTTGGGTCCCTTGATCAAAGAGTTTTTTTATCTCATTCTTAATTATAAAGTTTTTTGGGAAATCTACCTGGTGTACAGATTCCATTTGTCCAAGATACCAAGTTAATGTAAAATATGCATTTTTTCAAAAATGGTGTGCGAAATGGAAGGATATGTAGAGTCTTATAATTTCCTCAAATTAGGTTGCTATCTTTAGTCATGTAGTTCTCCTTAAGCATGTAAAATTTTTTTTAAAAACCTATGTACATAGATTAGAACATGTAACTATTTTTTCAGATTAATTTTCAGCTTTTAAAATTATAATGATTCTTTGATTTGAGTTTTCCTTCTTGATACATGCCTATATTCAGATACCTTACACAACAGCATCCATCTGACAATTTATAGTTAAACCTGAACTTTGTGATTCAGTGATCACCTTATTAAAATATTTCCTGATGTTTTCCCAGTATATATTAAAGATGACTATATTGTCTACATATGCAGCACTTACTTTTCCTTCAAATATGGTCCATAAGCCTTTGGTATGTACTGGTCACAAACAGAAACCACATTGTAGTAAATTGATATAGGACCTTGACTTAACTATAGCTGGGCTATAGAGAAAGCCCCAACATCTGGTGCTCAGCTGTTGTCCAGCTGTTACGACTATCACTGACTGGCCAAATCAAATCTATGTTTTATCCCCTTTATTAACACATGCAAGTTGTTATTCTCCTATATGATAATTTCCATAATTGTTTTCTTGACTTTTCTGATTCATTTATTGTGTTATTGTTAAAAGCTTATGAGTTCTACTACTCATCCAACATCTGTTTGTCTCTCAGTGGCTTATCTGTGTTCTCCATCCAGTAAATTTGTATTCGCTTGTACCTCAGATCTTTCCTTCTTAGTCATGTCTCTCCCTTTATCCTCCCTGCTAACATTTTCCCAGGCCATTGCTTATTTTTCTCTCTCCTATTTCTCGTTGTCATTTCTAATTATCTGATTCATGTTTTAAGCCTCAGATCTACCACTTAGATCTGTTTCTGTTGGAGGTCTTACTCTGTGGATTCAGAATAGTCAGAAATTATACTCTTCTGGTATGCTGTTTTTCTCTCCCTTTTATCTTTTCATCAATTTGCAGCAGTTCATCCACCTCACTCATCTTGTTTCTTTTCTATGGCATAGCAAACTCTTATTCACCCACTCACAGCCTTAAGTTATCCACATTGTTTGCTTCTCTAACTTTTCCGTTACCTGCGAAATCTCTCTAAAAGCTCATGACTGTCATATCTTTTCTCCTTTACTACCATAATCTCACTGAGCAAACATTTCCAACTAAAGTATTAAGATGTTTTACCTGTTCCATCATTTGGACCATTTTATCCTTCTCATTTTAGATCACATAAATTAACCTTTTTTACTTAACCTTCATGGGGTTTTTTTCTAATTTCTGCCTCTTGTCCTTTGCTATGTCACTTTCCATGTCACATATTTCAAATTCCTCCTTTTTAGTTCCAGTGATGTCAGAGTGAAAAAGCGATTTATATTTCTGCTCCTGCATTGGCTGCCTTTATATTTTCTTCCATTACAACCCTGAAGTGTTCTGTATTCTTTTAGATTCATCTTTTCCTTAAATGTCTTCCTGTTAGTCTGCTTTATGGTGATCTTTAAATAAATTCACCAGTCAGTTATTGCTAAATTTTGCATCAGTGGAAGAATGCTGATGAACGACTCATTCCTCTCCTTCTTGTCCTCCAGACAAGAACCCAGAACTTCGCATAATGTGTGACCATCAAGTTTTACAGCTTGTATATTCATGTTGTCATATTTTAATTACAGTGTTCAGGTCTTTCTTTTTCCTGTTTATCACATTCACTTATGATTAACTTCAAATTGGATTACAGATTAATTAGGTCAGGAATCATGACTACTTGTGTGATGTTTTTATTGGTCCAGCATAAGAGGCTTCACCTTTATAAGTGTAACACTAGTAGGGTCTGCTGGTTGTAGGGATTCTCATGCTACCTGTGCTTCCTCAAATAATTCTTGGGAATGGCTCAGGACTTTGTATAGACAGAGGCACATTTCCAGTAGGCAGTCTACATGTTTAAAGTCGTGGATGCTGGCTGACCTGTTTTTGTTGGTGTCAGTGATAAAGAGTAGTTCCTGGCATGTTTGGCTCACTGGCATGGATGTAGTCTGTCTTGATCCTGATTGTCTTTTCATGGCTGCCAATCAACAAAAAATAGTAGTTCTGCTAATAATTGCAATAATTTAGACTCAGAAAATATGAAATAAATTTGTTGTATTATTTTCATAAACCAAGGATAGGTCTGACTGTAAATCATCTTAAATGATTAACAAGTTCCTATCTGTAGCACAACATGTAGTATATATTTTTCAGAGAATTATACATAATTATTTCTGCCAAGACATTTGCATGTTTGTCAGAAAAGGAGTACTGCTGAAAAAAACCCTTTTCTACCACAGTTTTAACATGTAAGCTAAGGTCATCAGAATTCTCTAGTTGTCCTTGAACGGTATTTCAGCATCACAGGCAGTGGTAGGTTAGGCATTCCTACTGAATGACAATCATTCCCTTATTCTGACAGAACTCTTTGAGCTGTATCACACTGTATTCCAGGTTGTAGTTCTTGGACTTGTAGATTTCTCAAAGAGGAACACTTAAAGAAACTCAACTTTGTGTGTTACAGCTCATTATATCTCTTGTCCCTGAATGTTTCTGTCAGGTAAGGAAATGAAGGAATATGACAAACAAAAAAAATGTTCACTGGAAAATGTGACAAAGTAAACTATTTATGCCTTTTACCTTACTACTTTCTTCTTCAGTTTCTACCCTTATATTTTGCTTTCTCCACACAGATGAATGTCTTGCCCTGTATATTACCCTTTAATCACCATATTTGTCTTTTTCTGCAAACTAATATATGTAACTTTGGGTATATGTTCTTCAGCCCACAGTATGACTGCAACAAAGTATTGTCCCAGGCTTTATGATGTTCTTCCTAACCTCCCTTTGGAACAGTTGCTCCAGCTCTACTTTGAGATGCCTAAGGCATCTACACAATAAGCTCTCTATTTCTCTATAGCTGTTTTCTTTGCATTTCTCTTTTTTAATTTAATCTTTTTTAAAATGTATTTTTCTTAAATGAGATAATAAAGGTATAGTTTAACCTTAGCCCTAATAGGTATGTATGATTTCTTCCCAGAGAAATTAAGTTTGACTGTGAGGTTTACCCTTAGTTTTGCTGCAAATGGTCTAAAATTCTCCAGAAAGAAAAAAGCTGAGAAAAAGCAGAATACCTCTAGTTTGTGAAGAGCTGAACAATATTTTGCACTGTCATTGGAACTGTCAAATCAGCATTCAAGTGGTGGTTTTTTTCTACTCATTTACTGTTGAATGTTATCTCAGATCATAATTTTACAAGATTAGTGTCTTTTGAATTCTTGTCCCTCTATATAACCATACTCCAAATTTGAATTGCAGGCACATTGTGTTAGGAGTACCCAGCAGTTGTGTCTAATCATAGAGTCATAGAATAATTTGGGTTAGAAGAGACTTTTAAAAGTCATCTAGTCCAACTGCCCCTGAAATGTGCAGGGATATCTTCAAACAGATCAGGGTGCTTAGAGCCCCATCCAAACTGATCTTGAATGTTACCAGGGTCAGCACATTTACCACCTCTCTGGGCAACCTGTTCCAGTGTTTCAACACCCTTATCATAAAAAAACCATCTTTCTTAGGCTAGACTGAACCTACACTCTTTTAGTTTGAAACCATTACCCCTTGTTGATCACAACAGGCCCTACTAAAAAGTCTGTCCCCATCTTTCTTATACTCCTCCTGTAAGTATTGAAAGGCTGCAATAAGGTCTCTCTGGAGCCTTCTTTTCTCCAGCTTGAACAAGCCAAACGCCTCAGCCTGTCTGCATGGAAGAGGTGCTCCAGCCCTCTGATAATTTTTGTGGACCATGGGTACCATACAAAGGAGTGTGACAACGTGAGGGAGAGAAATGTGGGTAGTGAATTCATAAATAAGCAACATATTTGAAGAGCAACTGAAAAGTATCCTTTTCTTTCGAGTGCAGCCTCTTCACAGGTATGTTCACATGGTAGATTATTCTTATCAATAAAGTTCCTTTGTAATGAAACTTACCTGGAAATGAATCTTGAAAACTTCTTAGAAGAGCAGAATCATAGGACAGCTCTAGGAAAACCATCCTTTGAATGTCATATCTTGATAAAGTAATTGATGGAACTGAATATGTAGCTCCAAACTGTTAGTACTACTGACAGCCTTCAATGAATCCACTACTGTGGTTAGCATTCTGGCAGAGTTTGCTAGAACAGATTGTATTTTCTGTTGTTCAGTTTGACAATACCTAGAGATGTCCATATCCTTTGAATTCTTCTAATATAAAATTGAAAATGGAAAAAAGACAACAGAAAACAAAGATATAATGAAGTTTATTAATTCTCTTGTAATGATTAAAAACATGCTCCTAGTTTCCCAATTTCACTTTTTTTTCAATTTGATTTCAGAAAAATGAAAATATTTTTAAGTATTTAGTTCTTTTAATTTTAGACATCTAATTTCTCACATATGATAATTAGCAGTAGTGTTTTTCATTGGTTTATTTGTAGTTATAATGAGTGAATGACTAGTTTGGCAAAAATATTCTTGTGATCATTATGAAATACTTTTATTACAAATACAATATGTATTGTCAACATTTATATCAAAAGACATTCCAGCAGAATTCTGTAATTACAGGAGCATAGGTAATAGGACTGAAGTTACAGTTAAGAAATGTTACATTGTTAGGAACTTTTGTTAAGCTATTTTCCATAATAATAATTGTAAAAATTATTGTTCTGCACTAACCTGCCAATAAATTCATCATCATCCATGTTTCCTCCACCCCCAAATTTTCCATAATACTGAAAATGTATAGAAGGCAAGAGCGATTATTTTAATTTTTATTATAAGCTTTGCATAATGTGTTGTCCACTGTACTAATATGTTACTGTACAAATCAGGGTAGTTTATTGACAGATGTATACATTTTTAAGTGACCGTTGATGTTTTTATGTTGCTGTATAAAAAATACACGAACAGCCATGAAGCTCACATTGCTGCAACTTTTAATTCTTTTTTTAGAAGCATTGAGTAAAATCAGATACAAAATATTAACTTATTTTGTCAGATTGTACCATGTAGTGACAAAATATCATCTTAAAAATAATGCTGCACAGTTTAACTACAAGAAAATTAATATATTGAAAAATGTCCCAAGCTCTGCACATGAATTTTGAGTCTTTCCCAGACAAAAGTATTACCTGGGTTTTCACCAATATTCTTCATCTATTTTCTTGGGTTACACCTAACTTATACCTTTATAGATAGAATGGCTGTACAAACATCAGATGGATGCAAGGTAAGATGGGTGTCTTAACCAAAAGTTGAATCAAAATATAAAGAAAACATTTTGAATTTGAAAAAATACTGCTGGAATGTACTGGGTTTGGATGGAATGAAGTTAATTCTCTTCAAATCAGGCTACATGATGCTGTGTTTTATACTAGTAACCAAAATAGTTCTGTTAACACCACCAATGTTTTAGCTGTTGCTCAACAGTTATTGCATAGCATGAACGCATTGTTTCTCACTGACTCCCTAGGGGAAGGTGGGCAAAGAGTTGGGAGGAGACACAGCCAGGAGAGCTCACCTGAACTGACCACAGGGATAGTCCATGCTGTAAAACATCATGCTCATTAATGAAATCTAAGGAGAGAGAATTTTGGGAAAGGAAGCCATGCAGTAGATTGGATGAGTGGTAGGTGGTGAGTGATTGCCTTTGCTGTGAAGACATATTTGGGTTTGGTTTTTTTTCTCTTCCAATTTTCTTCACTTAAACTGTCTTAATCTCAACCCACAGGTTTTCTAGGTTTTGCTCTCTTTCTTCTCTTCACTTTCTTGCTGCGGGGCATGATGTGTGTAAATGAGCCAGTGGTTGTGTAGTGCTTAGCTGCTGGATGGGGTCAACCCACCACATCAGGAAAGGAAACTCTTGTTTATCCTATGAGTTTTACAAATTTATTAGTATTTAAGATACTAGAAATAAAGGGATAGCTTCACGAATTGAAGAAAATATACTGATTGTATCTTTTCTTCCTGTACATATGTTGTATGTGGGATTAGGGTTTTTTGACTCCCAAATGAATTAACTAAAGATATAATTGTTTAAACAAGGAAAATACTGGATACTAAACCCAGTTTATTTGCAGAATGTGTTCTTACACTGGAACATGTCTGGATCCTGTCAGGGAAGATGCAATCCCTTTGTCTCTCCTGTGTTTCACATTTTGCTTTATTCACTTCTCCCAGATGTCTCGCTTAGAGTGGGCAGTAGCCAGAACAGCATAATTACATCTCACATGCTGCATAGACACTCTTTAAAATGAAGTGTTTTAATATCGTCCTGATTTCAACTGAGATAGAGTTTATTTTCTTTCCAGTAGCTGGTATAGTGCTGTGTTTTGGATTTAGGATGAGAATCATGTTGATAACCAACTGATGTTTTTAGTTGTTCCCAAAAAGTCAAGGACTTTTCAGCTGCTCATAATGGCCTGCCAAGGAGGATGCACGAGATCCACAAGACATTAGTGAAGGTCACAGCCAGGACAGCTGAGCCAAACTGGCCAAAGGAATATTCCATATATGTTATGTCAATATTGTCAGCACTTAAGTGGGAGGTAGGAAATTCAGGGAAATGCAAATTGATACAAGAAAAAATTATTGACCTTGAGAACAAGTAAAATTTGGAATATGTTGCCCAGAAAAATAATGGAATATTCCTTATTGTAAATATTCAAGACTTGGTTTAACAAGGCTCTCAATAATTTAATCTAGGGACCTGTTTTCAGCCAGAAGTTTGAACAGATGATTGCTCAAGGTCCCTCCTGACATACACTTTCCTATAATTCCAGGCAGTGCTTTTGACAAAATTAATGAGTTAAACTGAGTAATGAAGACAACATGTCTTTTTTTAATGTGTCCTTAATTTGTTATACTTTCAGTAAAATATGCCAGCAGTACAAATTTTTATGATTGTATTGTCTTTTTGTTTGGATTAATTTTGATATTGTTTTCCAATTTGTCACAATGACCTGCCACCTTCCAACTGCTTCTTTTTAAACTACAATTTTATGAGTTCTCAACTCATTTACGAACTGTACAAATTAATACTTCAGTACTTCAGTAAGGAATGTGATGGTCTGCGTTAGAAATCTGTAGTTTGTCAAGGGCTTTTAAAACCCAGTGAAGAGATTCTGAATTTTTTAAAGTTCTTTTAGACTCAAAAGATCAATAACACAGCTTTCTTTTTCACATTTTTTCCTCTCTATATATTTGAGGGTTTTTTATTCCTGAATATTCACACCCACTCTGATACTAAGGTTTCTCAGTAATATTTATATTTATAGTATCTCAATAAGACTGTATTTATTAGCTGTATGTATCCATCAGCAATCACAAAACACTTAAAAAAATCATGGTATGTAATTATAAGGTCAATTATGGAAATAGCAGTTGACTATAACAAACATTTTTAATGTTTATTGTTAGACAATACAGATGGTGCATTAGGAAAAAGACAACAATTTTTTTACATTAACTATCTGTTTTCAAGAATAACTTAATCATGGTAGCTGTTTGTCACATTCATTTCTTCATGTTAAATTTAAAGCAATCTGCAAATGACTTACATTTGTATATCATAAATAACACTGTTCAAAAATTTTACAAAATGTAATTAAGATATATTCTAAAACTCATCTAAATATTGCTTTCCTGTATTTTTAACAGAATATTTGTTTTAAATGTGATTGAGAACATTGCAAATATAGTTGATTCCCTGCAGTAAGCAGGAACATCTTCACTAGATCAGGTCACTCAGAGCCCCATCAAGCCTGACCTTGAATATCTCCAGGGATGGGGCCTCCACTACGTCTCTGGGCAACCCGTTCCAGCGATCTACCACTCTCATATTGAAGAACTTTTTCCTAATATCCACTTCTATGATTCTGTGAAATTACAAAGAGCGGGACAAAGGTTGATGGTAGTAAAAGTAAATGATATGGAGTTGAAAGGAAGTTTTTTATTAGATAAATATAATCAATCTTACATTTACTGCCAATGGAATAAATGAATTAGTTAATAACAGGTAAGAAAGCAGAATATTAAAGGGAGAAGAGATAGATTTTGTTCCTCGTTTTGTAAGAAAATTAGCCGTATGTGGTCACACTTTCAATTCCTCTGGTGGTTTCAAATCCAGAACTGAAATACAAATCTCAAAGATCTTAAGTTTTGTGAAAACAGCAGCTATGTAGTGGAAACTCAAAAGACAATTCCCTTTGAAAGAAAGGTAGGTGTTAAGTTCTCTGACTAAAAACTAAGTAAATTAAGCGCAGGGACCTGGTGTGGCTTAGGCGAGTAGTGTGAAAAGTAAAGAAGCCTTTGTAACCTAATGGAGGACACTGAACCAGCTTCTTTGACCACCACAAAACAATTAGCATATTGTCCTTGACATGATATGAACCAAGATGACTCAACAAAGACCTCTGCCTGCAGTGCCATGAAGTATAGACATGTAGGACTTGTGAGATTCTAGGGCAGCAAAGAGGGTTTTGGGATTGTGCTGAGAGGGAATGATAATGTGGAAAAGAAAGGACCAAGGCAGACTGAATAAGAACATGTGTGGGACAGTAGAAGGATAAGACGATAAAGATGCACATGTACACTTTTCTGACTGAGCCCTGCACTTATGACCTCAGTACATTCTGTGTTTGTATTAGATGTTATTTCTAACTACATCCTATGTGGGTATGCTATCCTAAGCCTGTACATGTGAACTGTAGCAAACTCCAAAGTGGATTAGCTGATGAGTAGGATAAGCGTAGTGAGTGCCAGGCACTACAGACAGACCATGGTCTAAGGGATGTATGTATATGGCTGTCAAAATGTGGATAAACCAGAGTCAGGGAACTACGCTTAAAACTGAATGGCTAAGGCCTGATGCTGGAGAGCCTGCAGCGTGTATATGTGCATTCAAGACAGCTATCAAACTTCAGTCAGACTAGCTGATAGGCAGGAAAAGAGGTCAGAGTGCCAGCCTCTGTAGTAAGACTACAACTCAGAGAGCTGAGGGTCCATGGGCTGAGCAACTGGAGGAGATCAGGATCTAGGGGCCAGCTATGGGACAGTCCCATGTAATGTGTGTATGTTGATCTTCAGTGCTGTGCAGATAGACAAGAGAGAGAAGATGGGACTGTCTATGCTATTCATACTTACATGAAAGCTGTTTGTGTTGATGTTGACAGTTTTATAGGCCCTTCTCACTGTGTAGTCTGTGTGGTTGGTGTGGGTGTATTGTTTGCATTGTGTGTGTGTGTGCACCTATTGGGAACATATGGTCTGCCTCACTGCTGGCTGGACATAGGGACATAGAGCTGCATGAGCCTCTTCTCTGTGAAGATGGGAGAAGGGAACTTCTGAAGTCCATTGGATTCATCTGTCTCTAACTGCACTGGTACACGGTCCATGTAGCAGTGCTTGTCAGGCTCAGCCACTGGACAGATTAGTGATAGACTGGACCTTGCTGTATTCTTTCTAATTCAGTGGAGTCAGAGAGATGAAGTAGGTAACAAATGATGAAACTTTACAGTAAGTTAGGTGTCATTACTCTTTCTGCTTGTGAAACCACTAGGACATATGACTATTCTGATTCATTTGGGTTATTTGGGTTTTTTCTTTGTGTGTGTTTTGGTTGGTGGTGAGGGTTTTTTTTGTTGTTGGTTTGTTGTGTTTTATTTTTTTTTCCAAACCAGAAGGATAATATAATGTCTGGACAATACGAAGTATTTTACTGGTATTTCATGAGCTGTATAATAATCAAAAGAACTTTGGGCTGAATGCAGCTTTTCTCTTTTGATTGCTTCCATTGTACTCAGAGATCTTGAATTCAAGCAAAGGGGACAATACCTAGACATCAATAAATGGCTTTTTATTGTGTAAGTATTCTGATGGTTTTGATTAATTTCTTTCTTTCACATCTATAAATTAAGATAAACCATTAAGATTTATGCTTCAGCTTAGTTTAAAACTATATATACCTTGGAACATTTTAGCAAAACAGATCTTGCATCTTCCATCTTTGAACTTTTTCTGACTTCAGAGTAAGTCAGTATTCGTGTTTTAGATTTTACAGAGGTTTTCCAGTGCCCATTCAGAACAAGTTAATATAAGTTTTCCAGTAAAGTTTCTTTCAAAATGTTGCTAATTGACATGCCATTTACCAGACTTCTAATTCTTTTTTAGAAATGGTCACGGTACTTGCAAACTCCTTTTTGCTCAGTTGTGGTTTTTAGCGTGCTTAATGTCTTAGAGAAAAACAATCAAAACTGTAAAATTAGCCTTTGTTAGACAACTCCATTGAGAATAAACGCTCTTCATGGGAAAATTATATTGAAGCACTGCATTCTTATTTAATTTGAGACAATGTGATCAGAGTTGAGAAGTGTACCTTTTAATCCACAAAATGTAATATTGTTTAAAGGTTAAGTTTCAGAAGTGTGTTTGTAAACGATTACTATAATGCAGTGTTTTGCTGGAAGTTATTTTCAGAAGATTTTAATTTGAAAAGTATCAGTATTTCTTAAACGTGGATGTACAAAGATAGGTTCTTAAGTGTATGTGAGCTACATACAGCCTGATTATTATTATGAAGAAAACTGCTTAGTGATTAAGATTGTACATCTATTATTTTTTGGAGATAAATTATACTTTTGAAGCTAGTAGCTAAGTAGTATTTAGATATGATGCTAGATCACTCAGGACATTGGCATCTTCCCATGACAGACTTCTGAGACAAATGTAATTGTAGCTATAACCAGTCTGCAGTGTGTATTCTGCCCCAGATAACTTCTTAGAGCTCTTACACAGACAATACTCATTCGCTGAAAGTGAGAGCAAAATTAACATTCCAAATAGCAAACATAAATTATTGCAAAAAATAATGAATAAATTGTTTTCTTGCATTAATATTAAATCAAGGAATAATTACTGGAGTTCATAAAAGATCAGCAGATAGTAGAGTCTTGGTTAATCAGGCTGATGGAAAAGATAAGCTTCAAAATACCTTGTTGACTTTTTAATTTTTCAAATTTAATCATAATGTATTCTGGACACATTTACATACAATGTGCATGGACTTGGGGGGTGGTTGTCTCTGAAATTTCATTTTACAAATAGAATGCACTTCTTTTTGCTCTTTGCATTCTTTGTCACTTCAATACCTTTGGTGATTCTTGACATATTTGGTGCTGCAAATACGACCTGTCGTTTCAACAAATGGACTGATTGAATCTGTCAGACTGTTGGAATTTACAGTAAATTTGCTGCAGCACAAGTGAAACCATGAGAAGTTTTATTGTCTTAAATAGCTGAACGTAAGAGTCATCTCTTTTCATCAAAATACTATCTTGCATTTAAGTACAAAAGAAGAAAGTTCATTTGTAACACTTCGCATAGTGGATTAATTTAGAATACTTACTTTAATACAAATTCATTTGTATGTATTCAACTGAGGGTAGCGATATTTTCAATCAAAATTGAAGCAGTAATTTACGTAATATATGTTGATTAGTGTACTGACCTACAGAAAAAAAAATCCACAAAGATTTTGTTCTGGGACATGCAAAATTACTTGGGTTTTTTGTATTTTCTTGATTCCATTTATTTTGAAAATAGAATGTTGAATATTAAGTTGGAGACCCTTGCAACAAAATCTATTACAGGAAAATGAAACACACTGGTGTATTCAGCAAAGGTTTAGTAATTTGTCAAATGCAACATTTAAGGTATATAGTTGTACTTTTTTGGTCACTGTCTTATTTAAAACATGCTGACCACATATTTTTTACAATGTGACATTTTTTCTGAGCTATATTACAATGAGTGATTGTTTTATATAGATAGACATTTCTTTCTTCTTTGTAATGAATTTTGTTGTACTTTGTAGCTTGCCAGCATTTGACTGAGGACATTTTCCTTGTGAGGACAAATATGTTTCAGTGCCTATTTTGCTATGTTAAGCCTAATAGTTAACTTTGTTATTATGCCTATATGAATACTAACAGTGTAATAAAAATAATTTTAATAGTCCTGTGAAGGAGACCACATAAACCAAGAACATTTATTTTCATTGAAGGCCTGTGCTAATTTTTTATTAAGAGATACATTAAACATTGATACATCCAACCTCTGATTGAACCTTCGGAACTGTCACATATAGGGGTAGCTGAAGATTTATTAAGCAATATAAAATTAGGAGTATACTGTAAGCTTCATAATAAATGACCTTTGCAGATTGGAGATTGCAACATAGAATAGTTTCTTGTGTTGCACAGTAGAAAGGGATTTGAAAAAACAGATATGAATATATACAATTGGATTTTTTAAAATTGAAAATATTACCAAAGAAAATTGAAAAGGGTTTCCTGATGAGAAAACATAGTCTAGAAACTCTGTCTTTCAGTGATGGAAAATAAAAATATGGTACATAATAGACATATTTTGACATGCTATGGAAAGGAGTACTAGAAATGATGAGATAATAAGTCAGATCAACTTAGATTTTTGTAATATATCAAGAAATGCTTGTTAAAGTTTTATTAAAAAGCTCACTACAAAGAGATTTCTCTGGCGTGTATAGTGCATAAGACAATGGAACAATAAGATACCTTGATAGAAGTAAATATGCAATAAGTAGTACACAACAATATAGAATGACAAAAAGGTTAACTTCTTGTGGAGTATTTAGATCATTACTTATTCTTACTTATCTCTGTCTTTTCTGTTGATTTAAATACACAGCTGGAAGACCAAAAGGCAATTGTTCAGCAGTGCAGGCACCCTTCAGTGGACAATCAGAATGTGCCTATAGCTGAAGAAGTTCATTGGTATGATGCCTTTGTCACTCTTAAATCTGATTTCACAGAACTTTAAAAAAAGGTATGTCAAAGCTTTAATACAGCTCAGCCACAAAATAGGAGTGGCAAAAGATCCTGTAGCAAAACTATGAAAAGCAATGTGCAATATACTTTGAAAACAATACTGTGTATGAAGGCTAAATACAATTTGATTTTATTTATTTTTTTACTATGGTAACTGCGTTAATTATACAGTAATATATTTATACATGGTGGGGAGAAAATTCTAACTTAAACCCGCCAATTTTTTCCGGATTAGTTCAGTCTAAAAATACCGTATGACTTTTATGACCTAACACCTAGAATTACTATAAAGGAAGATATGCCATTTTGTAGTTTGTTTATACTGAATAAAATTAATAGGTCTGGGTGTAGACTTAGTTTACTTTTGAAGCACAGAAAATGTGGCAATATGCGAGTGCGGCATGCAGGTCTACTAAGTTAGCACTTTAAGTACGATGCTTATATTACAGAATGTTTAGATGCATTTTTTTATATCAGCATAAATACAATTAAAAAAAAATTAAGTTGTCAAGCTGGGACTATGTCATGGAATAGCGTTGGTATAGATTCCTTTCCCACTATGAAATGAGTTGGTAATGCCTTTCCTGTAAGTAATGGATTAGTGATCTGTCACCAGAATTGTGTATAGTGCTGTTTGCAATCTTTGACAATCTCACCCCAAAATGCCTCCTCTATTTCAGGATAAGCTAGTGGAAGATTGTCTAAATAATGAGCCATAGCAGGCGCTGCTCTACATATGGTGCATTTGGTTAAGGCATGTAGCCTTCATTGCAAGGCGGTAATTTTGGTTTATTTCATAAAAATGAAAACATCTACTTGTTGCTGTCTGGCAACTGGATAGATAGAATAGATGGTTAAAACACTATTGAAAAATTCTAATATTTTTTAAATTATGTAAAAATGCCAACAAAAACTAGAAAATTGGGGAATATATAATTTTAATGAATAAAATCTACAGAGACTTGTATTATTAAATTGATGAATACTTCTCTTCAGTACATGTAGTATGCATAGAGTGCAGCATCCAACATTATCAGCTTCTGCATAGTTGCTCTGATGAGGAAACAGGAAAATGGAGCTTACCTGAGTGCACAGGTATCCCCAGGGCAATTTCTCATCCTGAGTTGCGTTTTGCCTACATACATTGTGTGTGCAGTATAACCTGGATCATAATGTCTCTGAATGTCCCTTGCTGTAAAGAATGATAGTTGTGAAAAGCATAACATCATTAAATTTAGTTTTCAGCTGGTATAAATATAATTTCAAAACTTACACTTTTTTATAGCCGGTGAATGTACTTGGAACATTTCTACAGCATCGCATTATGAGATCCTCCACTACTCACAGTAAGTCTTTGGAGCGACTTCTTCTTATCTTCTGGAAGGGCTCTTGATACATGTTTACAGAAATTGAATGGCTTGACTGAACCATGGTGCAAACTACCGCTTGAATGGCAGCACTTTCAACAGTGTGCCCTGCTTATGTTTTCATTTGGGACTTACAGGACTCATTTAAGTTTCTGCTATGTGCTGCTGTATTAACAAGAAGTGAAAACACCTCTTGGGTGCATGAGGAGCACTCACTGTTTTTCTTTTGTCAGGCAAGTTTGTTTCATATTATCGTCACCCAAAATATTTTACTGGAACCAAAACCTTTGTTTTCGACTGTTAGGCATATGACAGATCAGGCTAGAAGAAAAAAATAATGCTGTGGGCAGGTAAATTGACTGTCTTATAAGTGAGAGTTTAGTGACATGGATTGTTCTTCCTTTCAATGTCCTGCCACTTTACTAAGAGGTGTTCTTTTCTTTGTTTGGTTTTTTTTTTGTGTGTGGTCTGAGTAGTGGTAACTAAAGCTAGAAAAGAATCAAATTCAAAATTTGGTGCAAGAACTCTCAAATAGTATGTACATTCAGTTGCTCTATGAAATGTACATTCTATATGGATCATATTTCAAGATATATTATTATGTGTAATAGTTCAACACTGAATAGTGCATAACTTGTCAATTAGTGTTTTCTCCTTCTTAAAGACTGATTTTTCTCTGGTATTGCAGAACTTTGTAATTTGGCTGTGAAATATGAAATTGCTGATAAAAAAATTAATATCTTGTGAGATAGTCAAATGAGATTTTTTCATTCTTGTTTTAAAACAGCAAACTTTGTCTTTTTCCAAAAAATGCCTTTTTCATCCCCTTTTTATACATGGGAAAGCAAAGAGAGAGTGGTTGTGGGGATCTGTACATAGGACAAATATTCTCTAAATATTTGTGGGGAGAATGTGGCCACATCTCTACAATGGAGCTGAAAAGTCATTGCCAAGCTCTAAGTGATACTGTTAATACAAGTGTAGTCACAGGTCTTTGACCATATGCATTTCTCATCAGTGTCCCATCTTCTCACCAGGACAAAATTGCATACCCTTGCCCTTTCACAAGAAGAAACCAAAGCAAATAATATTGGTTGTTGAAGGATTTAGGACTGAAAAGCATGTTACCAACTGCACTTGCTCCATGTGATGGACCTGACAGATTATCAGTCAAGGTCAAGATATGAATATAAATATTTTTGCTTTTCTGTCTCCTCATCAAGAAGCAGATTGCAGCTATAATTCCTAGCTTTTATATAGTCTTTCTCCTCCCTTTTTTTTTTTCATCCTTGCTCTTATACCCATTTAAAACCTTTCATCATAAATGTCATGGCTATTATGTATTGCAGACAAAATGGACGAATATGAAGAATGATATCAGAAATGCCCATACCTCTCTCATACTATGCCTGCCATTGGACTTTTCAATTTACTCTTTTTGGGCAGTTTGCTTTAGAAGGAAGAATGGAATGTTGGAGGTCTCTCTCAGTTTCAGCCAGCTAAGTTAGTATCTAGGATGAACGGGGAGGCTATATAGAAATATTTCTAAAGATTTACTTTCACATTTTTTTTCATTAACACTTTTTTTACGTAGCGACAGAGCAGCAACAGAATTGTCTCAATGGCAAATGAAATCCCTTGATATCAAGACTCTGGAAACACTCCTTGTGCATTTGGGATATAAGAAGATTAGATTTCTTTCCCTTTTGTTAACTAATTGCAGAGTCCTTGTAAAAAGGTGAAACAGAAGAGAATGAAAATTCCTTGTCGCATCATGCAGTCTTTTTTTTCTCTTAGGAAGTCATACAGCAGATTGTCGTTGATTTTTCTCAGTTGTGTGTTGTACTACTGTAGAAAAGTGAAAATTTTCATTTACGTAGTTTTTAATTAGCTCTCCTCAGATGTGTTTCAACAGTTAATAATTCCTTGAAGTTTATTCTTATTGATAAGTTTCCATGCCTTGGGTTTGGATTTTGGTCGTTTTCTGCTTGGGTTTTTTTGTTTGCAGGCATAGGAACTGTTGGATATCTTGATTCACTCAACAGAGGAGAAACTGCTGCAGTGGGTGTTTCCAGGACCAGCCAGCAGAATGTCTGAGCACATATTCTCAACAGGCACAGAAGCAAATATACATACAATGCATGCTCAAATGTACACAGATCAATGCAGACAGAAAAGACAGCACTCATATAGACACAGACAGCATCAAAGGCCTTATCCTGTTTCCTTCTCTGGATGATCAGGATGAAAGCCAATTAGTGGAAAATATATACATATATGTACATATATACAGTGTGGAT